>NW_024962167.1:0-300000 GCF_018350195.1 Panthera tigris
TCAGACCCATGCATTCTGGCCCCTACTAGGTATTGCTTCTCAAATTCTTCCATGAAATATCTTGTTGTCACTGAAGGCAGCATGTTCAGTTTTATAATCATGGAGAATAGCGACGTCAACACCTATGTGAATATATAAAATCATAGTTGATGTGGTGCTTGGGATATGAAAATAGAAATGTTTACCATAAGGTAAATTCCTATATTTCCTCCATTTGACCAATAGATACATTTGTACATTTATCTGATCATATATAATTTAAAAACATTAACAATGTTATGTTTTGTAGGAGAGTAAGGTTAGTAAACTATTCTGTAAGAGTATTGAAACATTTCGTTTTGTCGGCCATAGTCTCTGTGTAGCAGTTCAACTCTCCTGTTATGACCTCAGAGTAGCCATCAATCAGCATGTAGAGGAGAGTGTGGCTGGCTCCAAAAAGATTTTAGTTACAGGGACACTTGGGCGGCTTAGTTGTTTGAGCGTCCTCTTAATTTCCACTCGGGTCATGATCCCAAACCCCACATCATGAGACCGGTCATGAGACCGGTCATGAGACCGAGCCCCACATCAGGCTTCACCCTGAGCTTGCAGCCTGCTTACCATTTTCTCTGTCTCTCCCTCTGCCTCTCTTCCCCACTTCTGCATGCTCTCTCTCTGTCTCTCTCTCAAGTCAAGTCAAGTCAAAAAAAAAAAAAAACGTTTAGTTACAGAAACAGGTGATGGTGTTCTACGAGATTTTCAGAAGTTAAAATTATTTTTTTTCTTTATTTTAGTTGCAAGAAGCACAGGAACGACATGCAGAGGCCGTAAGATATGCTGAGGAGATGAAAGATCATATGCAAAAGTATAATTTAAACCTCACAGAAAATAACTTGTTTACTTATAAAGCAGATAAGCAGTGTAGTATGGGAAATGTATTACTTATGCCAGTATATCATTGTTCAGCTGGATACAAATTCCAGCTTTGAGCTATTTTGAAATGCAGAATTGTGGCATCTCATCTCTCAATGTTGCACCTTGTCCACAAAACACAATGAGAAAAATGGCACAATTCCCAAATCTTCCTCTTGACACCATTTTAAGAATTTATGTAATACCCTCATTTGTTCAGAAATTATACGGTGTTGTTTTAAATTTATGTGTGAGCATAATTATCTTAAGATCTGCATTTTAGGCTACAGGTGAAAAATGCCAGGCAAGAAGAAACCATCAAACATCAAGCGGCCCAAATTCAAGATCTTGAGAGCAACGTGATAAAGACAAGTTTGGTAAGTCGATCTCTTAATGTCTATCCTACTGAAAAGGAATCCTTATTTCACTAGTGGTACATAAGAATGTTTTGGATCATATGAAAAATCTCACAGATCAAAACAGTAGGTTCATATTGTTCCTACTTGCTACTAGTGATGTAATTCTTCTATATAGATGAAGTTGATTGAATTCATAAAGTAATGATGTTTATAGTGAGATTTTCATAAAAAAACATTGTGAGAGTCTAAAAAAACCAACATTTTGTATATACCATAGTGAGCATTTGGTTTAGTCCACCTTTGGCTACTGTTAATAATGCTGCTGTGAACGTTGGCATACAGGTGTGCGAGTCCCTGGTAATATTTCTCTGCGTGTTTCAAACGTCCCCAATCTTTGAGTGATCATTTCATCTTGAATTCTGACTTCCTCTTGTAATCTCATCCCTTCAGTGAGAGTTTGAGTTGGGTTATTTTAATGATGATTTGTTGTAATTTGTAATTACAAATCTGCAATTTATTCTCTTCATCAACAATGACTAGAGGTCATTACGCAAACGTCCTTCTCAAAGGAATGGACTTTTCTCCTTGTTGGATTTTGTAAAGGAAAAGAAATGCCAGTGAAAAAGTAGAAATGGCTGCTCGGTCAGGGCCTTACCTAGAAACATAGGGCTCCTACCATTGCAAGTTCAGAAGCTCTTTTTCTTTTTTTTTCCGTTCACTTGAGTTGATCAGCCTTTCAGAGATTTCACAATTCGATCTCAAAAAAGACTAATGTGCCATTCAGGATTCTAATTTATCGATATGTAGTGAAACCCCAAATGTTTTCCAAGCAGAACAGTTAATGTCATCCCACTCTCACCCTCCTTTGTAGGACTCACATTGTAAATCCTAAGTGGGAGCAATGAGGTAGATACACTGACCAACTCGTTTCTGTCAGTCACAAAAGCTATATAATATACATGCAAGTTTCATTGGACAGCTATACCCGTCAGGGGAACTAGAACATTCTGTTGACTGGTCCTTTTTGTGGCTGAAGAGACATTGAAAATTATTTTCTTTTCTAGACCTCTTATCAATGAGTCACATTGTATTAGGGAACTTCTCATGCGAGTAACATGACACTCTGTTGATCAGTCTTCTATGAATGAGAGTGCCAGGCGTTGTCCTGCTGCTGTGTCCTAAAGAAATCTTTAAGGTCTCTAAAACTAAAATTTGTAAGAATATCCGATACTGATGAAGCTTAGTAAAGAATAATGAGGGATTTTCTGTAGATGCCTATAGAAAGGAATTAGGGTTATGGCATGAAATTATCCGCCACTTTAAAGTCTTCCCTGTGAAACAAAAACTTAGATAGCTTTCAGCCAACTCATTCCATAGCTCTGACTTCTCTAGAAGGTCCTTATCTCCTGAATCCCCAAACCAGAGGCTTCCTGGGTTAGAAAGTTTTGGTGGGCGGGGGGCGTTATTCTTTTTGTTGTATCTTAGTTTCTATTTTTTTTAAATTTGCATCCAAATTAGTTAGCATTTAGTGAAGCAATGATTTCCGGAGTAGATTCCTTAGTGCCCCTTACCCGTTTAGCACATCCCCTCTCCCACACCCCTCCAGCAACCCTCAGTTTGTTCTCCATATTTATGAGTCTCCTCTGTTTGTCCTCCTCCCTGTTTTTATATTATTTTTGTTTCCCTTCCCTTTTGTTCATCTGTTTTGACTCTGAAAGTCCTCATACGAGGCAAGTCCTATGAATTTTGTCTTTCTCCGACTGAGTAATTTCACTTAGCGTAATCCCTCCAGTTCCATCCACGTAGTTGCAAATGGCAAGATTTCATTCTTTTTGATTGCCGAGTAATAATCCATGGAATCTATATACCGCATCTTCTTTTTTTTTTAATTTTTTTAATGTTTTATTCATTTTTGAGACAGGGAGAGACAGCATGAACAGGGGAGGGTCAGAGAGAGGGAGACACAGAATCTGGAAAAGGCTCCAGGCTCTGAGCTGTCAGCACAGAGCCCGACGCCGGGCTTGAGCTCACGGACCGCGAGATCATGACCTGAGCCGAAGTTGGCCGCTTAACCGACTGAGCCACCCAGGCGCCCCATACCACATCTTCTTTATCCATTCATCCATCAGTGGACAGTTGGGCTCTTTGCATACTGTGGCTATTGTTGAGAGTGCTGCTATAAACATGGCGGTGCATGTGTCCCTTTGAAACAGCACACCTGTATCCCTTGCATAAATGCCTAGTAGTGCAATTGCTGGGTGGTAGGGTAGGTCTCATTTTGGTTTTTGGAGGAAACTCCATACTGTTTTCCAGAGTGGCTGCACCAGCTTGCATTGCCACCAACAATGGAAAAGAGATCCTCTTCTCTGCATCCTCGCCAACATCTGTTGTTGCCTGAGTTGTTAATGTGAGCCATTCTGACAGACGCAAGGTGGTATCTCAGTGTGGTTTTGATTTGTATGACCATCTGGATGTCTTCTTTCGAGCAGTGTCTATTCATGTCTTTTGCCCGTTACTTCACTGGATTACTTGTGTTTCGGGTGTTGAGTTTGAGAAATTCTTTGTAGATTTTGGATACTAACCCTTTATCTGATATGTCATTTGCAAATACCTTCTCCCATTCTGTCGGTTGCCTTTTCGTTTTGGTGATTGTTTCCTTCGCCGTGCAGAAGCTTTTTATTTTGATGAGGTCCCCCTAGTTCATTTGTGCCTTTGTTTCCCTTGCCTCCGGAGACGTTTTGAATAAGAAGCTGCTGCAGGCAAGATCTAAGAGGGTTTTGCCTGCTTTCTCCTCGAGGATTTTGATGGCTTCCTGTCTTCCATTGAGGTCTTTCATCCATTTTGAGGTTATTTTCTGTGTAATGAACAACTTTTTATGTGAACATGTTTTGATTTCTCTTGGGTATATACCTATAAATACAGTTGCTGGTTCATATGGTAACTCTGTTAAATAAACCTTTTTTGTTTGTTTGTTTTTGTTTTGTTTTTTCAACCTTTTGAGGAGGGGCAGGCACCTGGGTGGCTCAGCCGGTTGAGTGGCCAGCTCTTGATTTCAGCTCATGTCATGATCTCAGGGTTGTGGAATCGAGCCCTACATTGGGCTCTGCCCTGAGCCTGGCGCCTGCTTGGGGTTCTCTCCCTCCCTCTCCTCTGTCCCTCTACCCCACTTGTGCACTCTCTCTCAAATATGTTTAGAAAAATTGTTTTTCTAGTTTAACCTTTTGAGGAACTGCCAGACTGTTTCCAAAGTGGCAGCAACATTACATTTTCATCAGCAGTTTTTGAGAGTTCCCGTTTTCCTGGTTCTTGCCAATGTTTGTCATTATCTGTTGCTTTTATGATAGCAATTCTAGTGGGTATGAAATGGCATCTTGTGGTTTTTGGTTTGCATTTTCTTATAACTAATGATGTTGAACATGTCTCTTTTATTTTTGAGAGAGACAGTGTGAGCAGGGGAGGGACAGAGAGAGAGGGAGACACAGAATCTGAAACAGGCTCCAGGCTGCGAGCTGTCAGCACAGAGCCCGATGCGGGGCTCGAACCCACGAACAGTGAGATCATGACCTGAGCCCAAGTCAGAAGCTTAACTGACTGAGCCACCCAGGCACCCCGAACATCTCCCTTTGAACGTGATTATTATCCATTTCTATATCATCTTGAAAGAACTAATCCATTCTTTTGCCCGTTTTTATATTGGATTGTCTTTTCATTATTGGAAGAGTTATTTAAATAGCCTACATACCAATCCCTTAGCAGATATGGGATTGTCAGGTATTTTCTCCTATTTAGTCACTTGCCTTTTCACTTTCTTGATGGTGATATTTGAAGCATAGAAGTTTTTAATTTTGATGAAGTAAACTTAATCCGCTTTTGTCTTTTGGTGTCATGTCTAAGAAATCATTGCCAAATCCAGTCACAAACATATACACGTCAGCTTTTGTCTAAGAATTTTATCATTTTAGCTCTTAGATTTTAAGTTAATTTTGTATATATGCTATGGGGTAGAGGTCTGATTTTATTACTTTGCATGTGGATATCCATTTGTCCCAGTACCATTTGTTACAATTGTTACAATACTGTAACTATTCTCATTCCATTTAATTGTCTGGCACCCTTGTGGTAAATCAGTTCACTGTAACGTGAGAGTTTATTTTTAGATTCTCAATGTTAATACATTGGTCTATATGTCTGTCCTTATGCCAGTACCGTATCAAATTTTATGAAAACTTTTTCCTAGTTATCTTGCAAATTACCAGTCACTTATGTAATAATAAAAAGTCAATGTAGTAGAACTTAACTTTGCACCTATAGAGATTTTTGCTTCCTGAAGGACCCTTTCGCCAGCCTATGCCTTGCTGACCCCATGACTCGATGTGAAGTCAGGCTCAAAAAGTTAAAATGCTCTTTCTTTAGTGTGTTCAGACTTTATTTATTTATTTATTTATTTACTTATTTACTTATTTATTTTTATATTTTTATTTTATTTATTTTATTGTTTTTTAGAGCATACACAAGCAGGATGTGGGTGTGTGTGTGGGAGAGAGAGAGAGAGAGAGAGAAGAGAGAAGAGAGATAATTTTTATCAGGTTTCACACTTAGTGTGAAGGCTGACAGGAGTCTTGATCCCATGACCCTGGGATCATGACCTGAGAGGTTGAGGCTCAACTGACTGAGCCACCCATGTTCCCTGCCTGTGCCAACTTTTAGTCTCTCAGTCAGTGCTGTCAACTTTCATTTCCATCAAATCTTGGCCATAGGATGTCTTGACTCAGTCTACCACTTACTTCATTATATTTTATTCTCTCATTATAATGCATAGACTCACCCATACTTTTCACCATCTAGGAAGGAAAAGATTAACTCTGGGCTATTCCTCTTTCCTGTTAAGCAATCTTGCTAATCCATCATCTTGCAATTCACAATGAGATCCTCTTCTGACCTGGTTCTTGTGTGTAACACTGGTGTTAATCCTATTCTTGGCACAGATCCTACATTCTTGGAAAACACAGTAGCCTGTATGGCTTTCTTTCACTTAAATAGAAAGATATGCATAGCTATGCGTTATAGCTCAGCATATAATTAATGGAATATACATTACATCATTCAAATAATTCAGCTGTACAAAGTGAGGTAGTATTATGTTGATTTATCAGAGACAAATAGTAGATTGGTAATTTGAATGACAAAAAATTTTTGAAGCCAGCTTGTATGATATGGAGAAGCATTGTGGGACAACACAAAGATGAAATGGTCTTACCTCCCCCCACAAGCAAGGTTGGAGTAAGGTAAAGGAGAATGTGCAGTTAATTGAAGTAGTGCTAAAGGACAGTACATTTGTTGTGCTACTGAGAAGATGAAAAATGATTTCATAACATTCTCTTTATTTCCTCACTGAGGGAAGGAGAATGAAGATTGAGTATTCAATGGATTAAAAAATACTCAAAGCTGCCTATTCCCTTTAATTGAAATCAGATCAAAGGCCCAATTTTGGTTATCAGATTGACTCTTTCTAGTTTTTCAACTATTGTGCTTCAAATCATATGTCTCTGTGCTTCTACCTTCACTTGAGGGGAAATTCTAAAGAGGCATTCCTGCCTACTTGTAAGAATTGTTGTAAGTGAAGGGAATCTTAGGAAACTTTCTTAGACACAGGAAGATGGCAGAGGAGTAGGAGGACTCTAGGCTTGCCTCATCCCACGAATACAACTAGATAACAATCAGCTCACCCTGAATACCCCAGAAATCGACCTGAAGACTGACAGAACAAACTCCACAACAAAAGGGAGAGAAGAGGCCACATCAAAGAAGGTCCTTGATGCAGAAATGTCGTCTAGAAGAGAAACCGATCCTGGCTGCTGCAGAGGGGAGGGAGTCGAGGTTGTGGATAAGGGTGAGAGAGAGAGGAACGCACAGGGGAACGCACAAAGAGAACATTTCCCCATACCCACTGGCTTGGAAAACAAGAGGGACTGAATTGCGTGAGTTCTTGCCACCAGTAGTGCTTAAAGTCTGGAGTTTTAAAGGGCATCCGGTTTAGCTGGGATAGAGCCCTGAGGTACTGCACTGCTCTTGGGCAGAGGGCAGGCAAACAACGTGGGAGCATACAGCATGGATACAGTGATCTGAAGAGTGCCTGGGGCACACAGTGGGGAGATTATTTGCTCTTCTCAGAGCACGTCCCTCAGAGGCAAAGTTCAGAGAGACCTGTCTGTAGGAACAAAGCCGCTGGCTGGCACCATCTCCTTCTCCTGCCCCTCACCACAAACATAAAGCCACCTGCAGGAAGCAGTGCATTGCTAACACTGGCTACCTAACTTGCTTACACCAAGCACCACCCCCTTGCCCTCTGGTGGAACTACCCTTCTCAATCACTCTTGCTTGAGTTGCAGCACAGCAGACCCCTCCCCCAAAAGACCAGGACAAACACCTGCCCACACTACATCTCCCAACCAGAGGGTTTCCCTTGGCCTCAGTTCCAGTAGAGGTGGTGACAGGTCTCATTTCCTAAGCAGACCAGAGCACACCTAGTTAAAACTCACTACATTCAGGTCAGGGACCAAACACTCACCAGACCAGGCAAGGAGAGCCTCTGCAGACGACTGGCCTGAAGGATAGCATAGCCAGAACACAACAGCAGGACACATGCAGCACACACTGGTGACACTCCCTGAAGTGCTAGACCCTAGGCATTACATGACGTCTTTTTCCTCAGTCCATTACTTTCGGGAGCAGGTGACATAACTGGCTTCTTTAAGACACAGAAGCTGTCAGATACTTAGACAAAATGAAAAGACAGAGGCATTTATCCAAATGAAAGAACAGGATAAGGCCATGGCCAGACACCGAAATGGGACAGATGTAAATAGCACGCCTAATGGAGAATTTAAAACCATGATCATAAGGATATTCAGTGGACTTGAGAAAAGAATGGAAGACATCAGTGAGACCCTTACCACAGACATAAAAGAGTTCAAGGATCAGAGATGAAGAGTGCAGTAAAATGAACAGCAAGCTGGAAGAAGCAGAGGAGCAAATTAATGACCTAGAAGACAAAGTAATGGAAAACAATGAAGCTGAAGAAGACAAAGAAGAATTATCCAATGAAGAATAGACTTAAGGAACTCGGTGTCTCCGTCAAATGTAAAAACATTCATATGATAGGAGTCCCAGAAGAAGAAGACAGAGAGAAGGGGACAGATAATTGACTTGAAGACAAAATAACTGAAAAATTCCCTAATGTGGAGAAGAAAACAGACATTGAGATCTAGGAGACACAGAGAACTTCCATCAAAATCAACACCCAAGACATGTTGTAATTAAATTTGCAAAATATACTGCTAACATCTTTTTTTTTAGTGTTTTGTTATTTGTTTTGTTTTGTTTTTGCTTTTGATTATTCTGTGACAGAACGCAGACACAAGCAGGGGAGGGGCAGAGAGAGAGAGAGAGAGAGAGAGAGAGAGAGAGGATCCCAAGCACTCTCTCTGTGCTGTCAGTGCAGAGCCCACTGGAGGCTTGAACCCAGGAACTGCGTGGTCACGACTTGAGCTAAGATCAAGTCATGCTTAACCGACTGAGCCACGCAGGCGCCCCACTGCTACAAATCTTAAAAGCAGCAAAACAAGTCATTAACTTCCAAGGAGAAACCCACAAGGCTAGCAGGAGATTTTTCAATAGAAACTTTGCAAGGCATAAGGAAAAGGCATGATATATTCAAAGTGCTGAATGAGAAAAATCTGCAGCCAAATATACTCTATCCAGTAAGGCTATCATTCATGATAGAAGGAGAGGTAAAGAACTTCTCAGACAAACAAAAATGGAAGGAGTTTGTGACCACTAAATCAGCCTGTAAGAAATATTATCGGGAACTCTGAGTGGAAAGGAGAGATCAAAAGTGACAGTATAAAGGCAGAAAATGTAAAAGCAGTAAAAATGTATATTTCTGTAAACAAATCAGTCAAGGAATGCCCCCAAAAAGGATGTACAATATAATAGCTTATCTAAACCATGGGGAGGAGAAAAAAAATGAGTTCTAACTTCATTGACCATCAACTTAATATAGACTGCTACATGCAGAGGAGGTGATATACAAATTAATGCTTATCATATACCAACACCCACTAATAAACATGCAAAGAATAAAGAGAAAGAAATCCAAATATATCATTAAAGCAAATTAGAAAGACATCAAAGAGAGAAAAACAATAAAGGATTTGAGAAAATCTCCAGAAACAACCACAAAACAAGTAGTAAAATGACAATAAATAGATACCTGTCAATAATTATTTTATATATAAATGCAATAAACACTCCAACCAAAAGACCTAGGGTGACAGGATGGATTAAAAAACACGACCCATCTGTATGCTGCCTATAAAAACCTCATTTTAGACATAAAGACACCTGCAGATTAAAAGTGAGGGGATGCTTGCACTGTTGGTGGTAATGCAAACTGGTGCAGCCGCTCTGGAAAACAGTGCGGAGGTTCCTCAAAAACAATTGAAAATAGAACTACCCTATGACCCCTCAAGAGCACTACTGGGAATTTATGCAAAGGATACAGGAGTGGTGATTCATAGGGGCACATGTACTCCAATGTCTAAAGCAGTGCTTTCAACAACAGCCAGATTGTGGAAAGAGCCTAAATGCCCATCAACTGGTGAGTGGGTAAAGAGATGTGGTTTATATATACACTGGAATACTACCTGGCAAGGAGAAAGGGTGAAATCGTGCTATCTGTTGCAATGTGGATGGAACTGGAAGGTATTATGCTACATGAAATAAGTCACAGAATGACAGATATCATAAGTTTCCGCTCATATGTGGAACTTGAGAAACTTAACAGAAGACCGTGGGGGAAGGGAAGGGGAAAAGTAGTTACAAACAGAGAAGGAGAGGGGCAAACCATAGGAGACTCTTGAATGCAGAGAACAAATAGAGGGTTGATGGGGGGAGCGGTGGGTGAGAAAGGAAAGGGGGTGGTGGGCATTGAGGAGGGCACTTGTTGGGATGAGCCCTGGGTGTTGTCTATAAGTGATGAACCACAGGAATCTACCCCCAAAACCAAGAGCACACTGTACACCCTGTATGTTAGCCAAGTTGACAATAAATTCTATTCAAAACAAATGGAAACGAGGGGATGGAGAAAAATTTATCACGTTAAAAGAAAAAGTAGCGATACTTTTGTTAGACAAAAGAGTCCTTAAAACAAACATTGTGGGGCACCTGGGTGCCTCAGTCATTTGAGCGACCGACTAGGTCTTGGCTCAGATCATGATCTTATGGCTGGTGGCTTTGAGCCCCATGTTGGGCTCCAGGCTGACAGCATGGAGGCTGCTTGAAATTTTCTCCCCCCCTTTCTATGTCCCTCCCCAACTCTGTCTCTCTCAAAATAAATAAACTTAACCAAAAACAAAGACTGTAGCAAGAGCCAAAGAATGCTACTATATCATAATAATTCCAATAGGAAGATCTAACAATTGTAAATATTTATGCACCCACCATGAGAGCACTCAAGTACATAAAACAATAACCAACATAAAAGAACTAATTGATAATAATACAGTACTAGGGTAATTTAACACCCCATTTACATCAATAGATCTTAGTTAAAAAAATCACCAAAAAATACATCTTAACAGAAAATCACCAAAGAAAGAGTGGCTTTGAGCCATACAGAGAAAGACAGATACCATATGTGTTCACTCTTTTGTGGATCCTGAGAAGCTTAACAGGAACCCATGGGGGAGGGGAAGGAAAAAAAAAGAGGTTAGAGTGGGAGAGAGCCAAAGCATAAGACACTCTTAAAAACTGAGAACAAACTGAGGGCTGATGGGGGGTGGGAGGGAGCAGAGGGTGGGTGATGGGTATTGAGGAGGGCACCTGTTGGGATGGGCACTGGGTGTTGTATGGAAGCAAATGTGACAATAAATTTCATATATTAAAAAAAAAAAAAAAGAAAGAAAGAAAGAATGGCTTTGAATGGCAGACAGGACCAGATTGGATTTAAGAGATTTTTTCAGAACGTTCCATCCTAAAACAGAATACACGTTGTTTTCAAGTGTACATGGAATATTCTCAAGAATGGATCACAAACAAAAAACAGGCCTTAATTATTAAAAAACAATACATGCAGGTTAAATAACGTGCTACTACACTGGAATGGGTTAAGCAGGAAATACAAGAAGAAATTTTAAAAAATACATGTATACAAATGGAAATGAGAAAACAATGGTCTGAAACCTTTGAGATGCTGCAAAAGTAGTCCTAAGAGGGAAGTACAAAGCAATATAAGCCTACTTCAAGAAGCAAGAAAAATTTCAAACAACATAACCTTACACCTAAAGGAGCTAGAAAAAGAACGACAAATGAAGCCTGAAGCCAGCAGAAGAAAGCAAGTAATAATGATCAGAGCAGGGGGCCCTTGGGTGGCTTCACTGGTTAAGTGTCTGACTCTCGATTTTGGCTCAGGTCATGATCCCACAGTAGTGAGATCGAGCCCCGTGTTAGGCTCTCTGCTGGCAGCATGGAACCTGTCTGGGATTCTCTCTCTCTCTCTCTCTCTCTCTGCCCATCCCCCACTCATGTGTGGTCTCTCTCAAAATAAAATTAAAAAAGAGATTAAAGCAGAAATGAATGATAGACAAACAAAAAACAGATAAAACTAGAACAGATCAATGAAACCTAGAGCTGGTTCTTTGTGAAAATTAATAAAACTGATAAGGCGTTAGCCAGAGTAATCAACAAGAAAATAGAAAAGACCGAAATAAATAAAACCACAAATGTGAGAGTAGAAATAAGAACCAACACCACAGAGATACAAACATTTATGAGAGAATATTGTGAAAAACTGTATGCCAACAAATTGGACAACTTAGAAGAAATGAATAAATTCCTAGAAACATATAACTTACCAAACTAAAACAAGAAGAAATAGAAATTTGAAAAAAAACATCAATAACCAGCAAGGAAACTGAATCAGGAATCAAAAAACTCTCAACAAACACAAGTCTAGGACCAGATGACTTCAGATGTAAATTTTAACATGTAAAGAAGAGCTAATACCAAAAAAGAAAAAGAAAGAAAGAAAGAAAGAAAGAAAGAAAGAAAGAAAGAAAGAAAGAAAGAAAGAAAGAAAAGAAAAAGTTTAACCTGTCCTTTTCAAATTGTTCCAGAAAAACATAAAAGGAAGGGAAATTTCCAAATTCATTCTATGCCAGCTTTACCCTGATACCAAAACCAGATAAAGACACCGCAAAGAGAATTACAGGCCAGCATCTCTGATGAACATGCAAAAATCTTCAAGAAAATAAGCAAACTGAATCCAACAATACATTAAAAAATCATTCACCAGGGGCAGGGGCAGCTGGGTGGCTTAGTCAGGTAAGCATCCAACTTCAGCTCAGGTTACGATCTCATGGTCCGTCGGTTTGAGCCCAGTTTCAGGCTCTGTTGACAGCTTGGACCCTGGAGCCTATTTCAGATTCTGTGTTTCCATCTCTCTCTGTCCCTCCCCTGCTTGTGCTTTTTCTCAAAAATAAATAAACATTAAAAAAAATCATTCAGTGTAACCAAATGGGATTTATCCCTGGTTTGCAGGGGTGGTTCAATATTTGCAAATCAATGAATGTGATACCTCATATTAATTTTCAAAAAAAGCATAAAATCATATCATTGCAATAGATGCAGAAAAATAATTTGACAAACTATAACAAACTATAACATCCATTCATGATGGATGTTTTCTTTTTCATTTTATTTATTTATTTTTATTTTATTTTTTTTCAATATATGAAATTTATTGTCAAAATGGTTTCCATACAACACCCAGTGCTCATGCCAAAAGGTGCCCTCCCCAATACCCATCACCCACCCTCCCCTCCCTCCCACCCCCCCTCAACCCTCAGTTTGTTCTCAGTTTTGAAGAGTCTCTCATGCTTTGGCTCTCTCCCGCTCTAACCTCTTTTTTTTTTCCCTTCCCCTCCCCCATGGGTTTCTGTCAAGTTTCTCAGGATCCACATAAGAGTGAAAACATATGGGATCTGTCTTTCTCTGTATGGCTTATTTCACTTAACATCACACTCTCCAGTTCCATCCACATTGCCACGAAGGGCCATATTTCGTTCTTTCTCATTGCCCTGTAGTACTCCATTGTGTATATAAACCACAATTTCTTTATCCATTCATCAGTTGATGGACATTTAGGCTCTTTCCATAATTTGGCTATTGTTGAGAGTGCTGCTATAAACATCGGGGTACAAGTGCCCCTATGCATCAGTACTCCTGTATCCCTTGGGGAAATTCCTAGCAGTGCTATTGCTGGGTCATAGGGTAGGTCTATTTTTAATTTTCTGAGGAACCTCCACAGTGTTTTCCAGAGTGGCTGCACCAATTTGCCTTCCCACCAACAGTGCAAGAGGGTTCCCGTTTCTCCACATCCTCGCCAGCATCTATAGTCTCCTGATTTGTTCATTTTGGCCACTCTGACTGGTGTGAGGTGATATCTGAGTGTGGTTTTGATTTGTATTTCCCTGATAAGGAGTGACGTTGAGCATCTTTTCATGTGCCTGTTGGCCATCCGGATGTCTTCTTTAGAGAAGTGTCTATTCATGTTTTCTGCCCATTTCTTCACTGGGTTATTTGTTTTTCGGGTGTGGAGTTTGGTGACCTCTTTATAGATTTTGGATACTAGCCCTTTGTCCGATATTTCATTTGCAAACATCTTTTCCCATTCCGTTGGTTGCCTTTTAGTTTTGTTGGTTGTTTCGTTTGCTGTACAGAAGCTTTTTATCTTCATAAGGTCCCAGTAATTCATTTTTGCTTTTAATTCCCTTGCCTTTGGGGATGTGTCGAGTAAGAGATTGCTACGGCTGAGTTCAGAGAGGTCTTTTCCTGCTTTCTCCTCTAGGGTTTGGATGCTTTCCTGTCTCACATTCAGGTCCTTTATCCATTTTGAGTTTATTTTTGTGAATGGTGTGAGAAAGTGGTCTAGTTTCAACCTTCTGCATGTTGCTGTCCAGTTCTCCCAGCACCATTTGTTAAAGAGACTGTCTTTTTTCCATTGGATATTCTTTCCTGCTTTGTCAAAGATTAGTTGGCCATACGTTTGTGGGTCTAGTTCTGGGGTTTCTATTCTATTCCATTGGTCTATGTGTCTGTTTTTGTGCCAATACCATGCTGTCTTGATGATGACAGCTTTGTAGTAGAGGCTAAAGTCTGGGATTGTGATGCCTCCTGCTTTGGTCCTCTTCTTCAAAATTACTTTGGCTATTCGGGGCCTTTTGTGGTTCCATATGAATTTTAGGATTGCTTGTTCTAGTTTCGAGAAGAAGGCTGGTGCAATTTTGATTGGGATTGCATTGAATGTGTAGATAGCTTTGGGTAGTATTGACATTTTGACAATATTTATTCTTCCAATCCATGAGCAGGAATGTCTTTCCATTTCTTTATATCTTCTTCAATTACCTTCATAAGGTTTCTATAGTTTTCAGCATACAGATCTTTTACATCTTTGGTTAGGTTTATTCCTAGATATTTTATGCTTCTTGGTGCAATTGTGAATGGGATCAGTTTCTTTATTTGTCTTTCTGTTGCTTCATTGTTAGTGTATAAGAATGCAACTGATTTATGTACATTGATTTTGTATCCTGCAACTCTGCTAAATTCATGTATCAGTTCTAGCAGACTTTTGGTGGAGTCCATCGGATTTTCCATGTATAATATCATGTCATCTGCAAAAAGTGAAAGCTTGACTTCATCTTTGCCAATTTTGATGCCTTCGATTTCCTTTTGTTGTCTGATTGCTGATGCTAGAACTTCCAACACTATGTTAAACAACAGCGGTGAGAGTGGGCATCCCTGTCGTGTTCCTGATCTCAGGGAAAAAGCTCTCAGTTTTTCCCCATTCAGGATGATGTTAGCTGTGGGCTTTTCATAAACGGCTTTTATGATCTTTAAGTATGTTCCCACTATCCCGACTTTCTCAAGGGTTTTTATTAAGAAAGGGTGCTGAATTTTGTCAAAGGCCTTTTCTGCATCGATTGACAGGACCATATGATCATGATGGATGTTTTGAATAGCAGCACACCTCAACAAAGTAGGCTTAGAGGAACCATACCTCGACATAATAAAGGCCATATATGGAAAATGAACAGCTAATATGATCCTAACTGGGGAAAAACTGAGAGAAAAACTTCTTAGATCTTGCTTCTAGTTATCTGCTTCTTCTCATTAGCACGGTTGGTTGTTAATAAATTAATCTTAACATTTATTGCATCCTACTTTAATGGAGACCAACTTCTCCTATACAAGTTTATGTGTCTTATCTCTTTTTTTTCATCCACTGTTCCATTTATCATTTTTGTTTCTTCTTAACAAACTCCCCAAAGGTTAGATTTCTTTTGTTCACAAATCTGTTAGGAAAAGTGTGCCAGGACAGCTAGTGTCTGCCCCGCTCAGCTTCAGGTGGGGCAACTGAAAGATTTGGGGCTGGATCCATTTGAAGACTTGTTCACTAACGTCTGGTTGTTGATGCTGGCTGTTGCCTGGGACTGCAGTTCAGGAGGCAGCAGAAACACTTAAACTGACACACCTAGACCCTCTTTGTGGCCTAGACTTCCTCACTAGATGGGGAGCTAGATTCCAAGTAAGCAGCCTGAGATACAGAGCAAGGCAGAAGCTGTATCGCCTTTTGTCACCTAGGCTTGGAATACACACAGCATCATAGTCACATATTCTGTTCATTAGGAGCAAGTCACTAAGGTTGTACCATGGTCTTTTTTTTTATGGAATTAATATTTGAAACCTATGGACACCTTTAAAAAGCAGTATAATTTACCCACTGGCCACAAATGTTTGTATTCCTCCCACCTGAAAAATACATTCACTCCCCTCCCCCTCCAATACCTCCTGCAAGTTTCAGTTATCATGGCATCAGGTTCAAGGCTTGAGTCCAAGATCTTACCATCTTAATCAGGTGCAGTGGGGATAAGCTGCCTGGGTTATGGTATCTAAAGTATAGCCCCTTGAGTGCAAGTGTTCTCAATATGAGGACTTGAGAACAAAAGAGACAGTTATTTGCCACTCACAAATGCAACATTCTGGTCAACTGCTGAAGACTCTCCCATTCAGAAAAAGAAGATGGGAAGCACCCTAGTCCATAAGAGTTTTGAAATATAGCCTGATGCATGCTGTCAGTTCTTAAGCTAGGACTTAGTCCTAACCACGGGAATACTTTCTCCATGTCTCTTCCCTTTCTTTACTCTTTGAGCTCTTGGTTCCTTCCTTTTCATAAGGAATGACCTGTATTTGCAGCTGTTTTTTCATCCTGCTTCCTCCCTGTGGGACTTCTAAGACCCAAAGGCCTCTTTTCATTTTGCACGATTTGGTCTCTTTTAGTCCAAGCTAGCAAATAGTATGTTTGCTACTATAAATCTCTTACCTTTTTTTAGTTTTCTGTAATTATTACTGGATTTCATGCCGTGTTTTAGCAAAGCGACCCTCCCAAGTCCTTTTGAGATCAGCTTTTCGCTTCAGGTTTCCTGTGAAGCTCTTATATGACGATGCCTTTAAAATTCGTCTACTCTTGGGGCTCCTGGCTGGCTCAGTTGGTAGAGCATGTGACACTTGATCTCTGGGTGCTGAGTTTAAGCCCCATGTCGGGTGTGGAACCTACTTTAAAAAAAAAAAATCTTATACTCTTAAGATCCCTAAAGATTTGGAGGCATACCTTAAATCTTTCTGTTTTCCTGGTAGCACCCTGGATTTTCTCGTAACCCAAAAGCCATTTCTTCATGTCAGCATTATTTGATAGTTCCACACGTAGAGAGGCTGTAAATGAGAAACAGATACTTGAACCCACTAAGTCCTGGTTCCTTTCAGTTGCATAGTCTTTCTTTAGTTTCTCTTTCCTATCTGTTTACTCTCAGGTATTTTGTAGCATGACTTCCCTTTCCTCCAGTGTCATTTTCTTCACTTGCTTAGAAACCCTTGCTGTCAGCCTCTTCACAGGCCATCAGGCTTCCACTAAGTGTCTCGTGGAGGCCCTTTTTGGGTCTCATTCTTATGCTTTTCTACATCTTTCCAGGTTCCACCTACCTCCTGGTTCAAAGGAAGTTTAGTTTTAGGTTTTTTGAATAGCAGCACACCATTTTTAGTATCAGTATCTGTGGTAGTAATTTACTGCTGCATAATAAGCCACCTCAAAGCCTAGTAGTTCAAAACAGCATTTATCTTGTTCACCAATCTTTAGTTTAGGCAAAGCATAGTAGGGCAACTCATTTCTTCTTCGTTTGGCATCAGCTGGCATAACTGGAAGCTGGAGACTAGAATCATCTAAAGGCTTGTTCATGCACGTGTTTGGCTGTTGAAGCTGGCCTTTGGCTAGGACGTTGGCTAGTCTCAGCTGGAGTATCTACATGAAGACTCACTAGGTAGCCTGGGATTCCTCAAAACGTGGTGGCTGGGTTCTAAGGGTGAGCTTCCCTAGAGAAAGAAAGTGAGATGGAAGCTGTATCACATTTTCCAAGCTGGCCTTAAAAATCACAGCAGTGGGGCGCCTGGGTGGCTCAGTCGGTTAAGCGGCCGACTTCGGCTCAGGTCACGATCTCGCGGTCCATGAGTTCGAGCCCCGCGTCGGGCTCTGGGCTGATGGCTCAGAGCCTGGAGCCTGCTTCCGATTCTGTGTCTCCCTCTCTCTCTGCCCCTCCCCCGTTCATGCTCTGTCTCTCTCTGTCTCAAAAATAAATAAAACGTTAAAAATCACAGCAGTTCTGCATATTCTGCTCACTAGAAACCAGTTACTGAAGCCAGCATATATTTAAGGGGCAGGATTTTCACAGAAGTATCAACAAATTTATAAAACGACCACATCCACTCACCTTGTCTTACCAATCATATATAATGGATGGAAGACCTTCCCAACTCAGCATCACTGAAACTCCAGCCAGTTTTGTTGTTGTTGTGGTTGTTGTTGTTGTTGTTGTTGTTTAGTATGATCTCTTATTTCCTAGAAAGTAACAAAGGATTACAAGATAACAGTATTGAATTAATTTTGTTTTTGTCTCAAAAAAATATGTGGATTATCCAATTAAAGTTTTATACTGGGAGATGTGATTTCTTAACCTGGAGAATTATTTCTCCCGGGAACGCAGTTCAAATTAGCATGAAAACATTTGCAGCTCCGAAAAAGGCCGTGGCATTAGAAACATTACTTGTAGATTCATGAATTAGAGTCTTATTTTCAGAGTCTTATCTTGGGACGTATTTTTGAACTCGGGCATACATAAGTCAATATGATATTGCTAAAACTTCTTTAAAAATTATGGAGTGTTAAGATCGGGGAAGGGCTAAGAGACTTTCTCCTAAGAGGGGACTTATTTTATGAAAGAAAGATATGAAAGAATGATAGAAAAATAAAAGTATAGAATCAAGTGCAAATGTTGTGTAGTAAAGACAATGATAGCAAAGATCTATTTCAGTAACACCTGATGGCTTTAACTTTGCTCTTGATTTTCTGAGTTGTTTAAGGGTCCACATTCTAAGACAGGGAACATTTTATTGCAAATGAGTTTATCTAACATTTTGAGTGCCTGGTTGGTTCAGTCACCCTTGATGTTGAGATTGTGAGTTCAAGCCTCACACTGGGCTTAGAGGTTACTTAAAATCTGAAAAAAAATTTGATAGTAGTTTTGGGTTAGACTCTTTTCACTCCACTTCCAAACTATAGTGTTTTATTCATGCAGGCTGATGTCCTTACAACACAACTGGAAACTACATCTTCAAAATGTCTACACCTGGATGCAAAAAATCAAATTCTTCAACAAGAGTTATTATCAATGAAAGCTTTCGAAGAAGAACGTGAAAAACTAGAGAGCGATAACAAGAAGTTACAACAAGAAGTAGTAAAATTGAAACAATTTATGGAAATGAATATGGTAGAGCGCAGTCAAGTGGAACAGTATAAACGGGAGATTGAAGAAAGAGCACGACTGGACATAGTAGAAAAATTACACGAAGTCACCCTGTTTTTACAGGTTAATTGATTCATCTGTAATGTGCTTTCATTCATTTCACTGCAAATTCCATTTTGGATAGATGTGTTGTATGGGTTTCCTCTACTTGCTTTATGGTAATTTGTAGACTTCTGGAGGCATTTGTTCGTCCCTTGAACGAGTTCAGTTTTCATCATTGTTCCTACTAAATCGAGAGGATAAGAAAAAATGATGATTTAAACAACTAGTCTCACTATTAAGAGGAAAAGAAAAATTATGATTTAAAAATTGCACTGTACTTGGATTATTCTTAAGGTTATTGTCGACTTTAAAAATTTTGTCATTGATTCTATTATTTGAATTATCAGATTGCGTGAATACTAATACAAGAATGATTGAACTTTAATTTTATAAATCATATTTAATTCAGTTGACATTGATGATAAATATTTTACACTTGAGCTTTTTTTTCATTTAAAATTGCTCTCTGAATCATTGACTCAGAACTAAAGGAAACAGGTATAATTAATTATTCAGATTATAGCTATTTTAAAACTGTCCCGTTAATTTGCTTTAGGCACAAGCAGCAGCTCAAGAAAACTTGGACCAGTTAAGAGAAAATGCTCATGCTTCAACGAGAAGTCAAATGGAACTTAGAATTAAAGATCTGGAATCTCAGGTCTCTACAATGAAGACGTCTCAAGAAGAATCTACTAAAACAGAGTTGGAAACCTACAGGCAACTCTACCTAGAAGAATTAAAAGTTAGAAAGTCCTTGAGAAATAAGCTGAACAGGTAAGCCAAAACAGAATCATAGACAAGAAATTTAGCTTATTAATTTGCCTCTAAAGCATAATTTCTGTGGAGCCAAGATCATGAGATGAGTAGGAAGTGAAAGCCAACTAGATCGTGTAATTTTGGAAAATGATGTTTCTAAGTGAACTTACCTTTGAAATGTTAGTCCAGGACAGTTTGCATCCCTCCTCTTCTTTTTGGTTCTTTTTGGTTTTACAGGACCTCTTCCCCCACCCACCGCCCCCCCCCGCACCCCCCGCCCTGTATATTTTCCATTGATCGGATCTGCTAGTCTTTAAGTGCATTGTTTGAAGCTTTCTCATTTAGAAGTATATTATTATAAAATTGCTTGCCAGAAGTACCCTAAATAGAAATGTCGATGAGTTCATTTTTGGAAGATGACATCTTTAACCTAAAAGCTCAAGTACTACTACTACTACTCATCCTGGCAGCTTGGTACATTTATTCTCTTGATTGTGAACTTTGGTATTATTACTAGAGTGGGCCTTGAGACAAAGTATCCTTTATGTTTTTTCTACTTTACATAATGGCATATATGTGAAATACAGAAAGACTCACACAGGGCTGAAGGGGAGTATAATTCCCAAAGTGGCTAAAACGAGCACCATGGTGGGAGGGAGACAGAAAGGGCAGATTCTGCCTCCAGTGCCTTGGTAACTGTTATAAGCTAATTGCCTCTGTAGCTGTTTTAGTTCTTTCTGATCACACCTCTGCCATCTACTATCTCCCCTAGAGCTTGTTGGTCTCACTGATTCCTCGGTGTCAAATGCTCAGTTTCTTTGAGATAGTAAGTGAAATGTACAAGAGTGGTGAAAGCAAATGCTTGAAAATGACTTTGAGGGATGGTTTATTTTTATATCTGTAAACAGGTTTACGAAATATAAGTATGTATATATAATGGCATCCTGAAGGATCCTGCCGGTACAGCCATTCCAGAAGACAGCAAGTATTATTCATTAAGCCGTGTACATCACTGATAGCCACTTCTCTCCCTTCCCTCACTTGAATTGTTCGTTAGGGGTCCCGCTGGAAACATAAGTATTTCTTTAGAACAATTTTAAAAGTATAATTTTAGATAGTAGGTGTGCTCTGTCACATGTTCAGTGTTAAAACACTGTTCAATGGCAAATGCTATTTACTATTATGGAAACTTAAAAAGATGTGAGTCATTTAGGAATGATTTAGGGAAAAAGAAAATGTATTTGTGTTTTTTAATCTTCACAGGACTAATGAGAGGCTGTCAGAGAACAATACAAAACTTCTTGCGGAGAGACAGCAGCATCAAACTTTACTCAGGACTCTTACTATGAGCCCAGGCCTGGAAACACCTTATTGTGGACATTTTGAAAATAATTCAGTGCTCAATGGAAACCTTACTCCAAGAGGAAACTTGGTGATTCCTACCTTAAAACCACGGCCGTCATATGACTACTGGGAGACTTCCTTGTGGAAGGTTAGTTATATTATCTGTTTTACTTTGGGTTTCAGATATCTGATATAATTGTTGCTTTTAATTTGGTGAAATTCTGAGTTGTTTAAGTAACTAATACATACGAAGTAAAAGTCATAATTATATGTGCTAAGAAAGAATTGAGGTAAATTATATATATATATATATATATATGTGAATATATATATATATATATATATATATATATATATATATATTTTAGTCCCTTGTTGTCTCATTTCCAAGAGATACTTATTTTTATTTTATTTTAGCGAGAGAATGAGTGAGTGCATGCAGGGGAGGGGCAAAAGGAGAGGGAGAAAGAGAATCCCAAGCAGGTTTCATGCTCAGCACAGAGCCCAATGTGGGGCTCAGTCTCAAAACCATGAGATCATGACCTGAATCAAAATCAAGATTTGGACACTGAAAACAACTGAGCCACCCAGGTGTACCACAAGAGACACCTAGTATTAACTGTATTCAATAAATATAACTAAACTGACCCATGTTAAATTTCTTGAAAAGCTTTCATTTAAATTTGATTTTAGAAAGTAAATGTTATTGCCTGCTGACCACAGGTACACTTAGATGCTTGGACTTATTTTCAGTTGGCAGTGGTTCATAAACATTTGAAGGTTTTGCTATCATCCAGTTTTTGCACCCCTGTATGTCAGTGAATGATCGTCCTCCAAACACTTAACGACATATGAATGTTTACTATTTAAAAGAATCCAAGGGGGTGCCTGGGTGGGTCAGTCATTTCAGCATCTAACTCTTGATCTCAGCTCAGTTTTGATCTCAGGGTCATGAGTTCAAGTCCTGCATTGGGCTCTACACTAAGCATGGAGGCTACTTTAAAAAAAAAAAAAGAATCCACGGTAAGTCCTTTTTATGAATTAAATCAACTTGTAACACTAAAATGGTTAATTTCTCTTTTAAGTTAAATTTTTGCTATTTTCTTACATGAGAATACATCTTTAATTGCTTTCTTACTTATGGCACTCTTTTTTCTTTTTCCTTTTTTTTTGACTTATAGCACGTTTGTTTCAATTTTTATTGAATCGCTCTTGATGAACGATTGTAGAGCATTTTATAAATAGCTAAATCAAGAAAATACTTGAATTTTTAAAATGAAGCTTTTATTTCTTCAAATGAGTTCTTTGCCCCTTTCTCTTTTCTTTTTCTGGAACCCCTTGAATGCAAGTATTATTACACTGGATGTTGTCCCACAGGTCCCTTAACCTAGTCTCACTTTTAAAGTTCTTTTTTCTTTTTGTTTTTCATCTTGGATGATTTCTACTACCCTGTCTTGCAAATTGTTGATCTGTTCTTCTGCATCTTTCTACCTGCTGCTGATTCCCTCTAGTGTATTTGTCATTTCTGTTATTGTATCCTTCAGCTCTGATTGGTTCTTTTTTATATTTTCTATCTCTTTGTTGATGTTATCACTGGATCCATTCATTCTCCTCCCAAGTTCACTGAGCATCTTTATGACCTTTACCTTGAACTCTTTATGAGGTACATCACTTATCTCTGTTTTTTTTTTCTTAGTTTTTTTTCTTAGTTTTGTTAGTTTTTTTTTTTTTTCTTAGGTGTTGTCATGTTCTTTCATTTGGAAGGTATTCCTCTGTGGCCTCAGTTTGTCTGACTTTCTATGTTTGTTTCTAAAATGGTTTCTTTCAACTTTTTCTCTCTTTTGAGTGGGCGTTGCTTTTGAACAATGTACATTAGTTATAAAGTCAAGGAAGAAGAGAATGTTTCTGTAAGTGTTGTCTAGTCATTTTTCTTGGTGGAGCTGTGACAGGTGACACTGGGTAGGCGGCAAGTAACACTGCTCTTCTCTTTCTAAATTCAGAACGCAGGAGACAGGGAGATGGAGAGAAACTTAGTAGCTTTATTACTAATACACACTAACAAATTGGAGGATATGATTTAGGTTATGTTAGCCACATTGGGCTTCCTCCCAAATTGGGCACGTCCCCACACAGTTGTAAATTGAGGAAACAAATGCTTGACCCCCACCCCGGGGGCCGGGTGCTTACCACAGAGCTGAGAGCAGACCCAAATTCATGTTACTGTGGGCAGGCACATCTTTTCAAAGAGGAGATTCAGAAACACATAAGCACTGCTTAGCTCCTTCTCCAAATTCACCCGTTAGGTAAGTCTCCCTTCCTGTCAGGAGGGAGAGAGAGATAAGTCCAAATGTGAGAAGTGAAGGTTCACCTATTATTTCTGACCAGATTTAAATTATAAATAAAGTGAATTGTGTCTTTTGTACATACCAACTAATGATGAGAGGTTAGACAGAAGCATGCTAGATGGGAAAGAGAAATCTGTTGGGTTTTAAATTTTGCTGTAAATAACCACACCATGGGTTCCCTCATTTGTTGATTGATTTTGATAAACCAAAATTTCTTGGGAAGAAATAAATCATTCTTTCAGGAAGAATTTCCTCAGTTTCAGCTTGCTTGCTTCACCTAAAGCTTCTCTCTCTCAAGTTCTCTGTCCTGTGGTTTAAAAAAGTTGTGCTTAAAAACTGACTGCTACTAAAAGGAGTTAACATAATTTCTGTTCCTTTATTTTTATTCATGACTTTAAAATTTGTAATTTAGTTAGAGAGCTACTATTGTGTGCCTCATACCTAATCATTTTTGAGCCACATGACAAAGTTTTATGTATTCGTTTTTCTGAGTTATACTTAAAATATACGTATTTTTCCTGACTATGAGGAAGTAACTGGCATAGAACTCTAGGCTTGGTAAGACCAGAAGTGTATTCCTGGTCTGCATCTAGTTGTTTTCATGACCTCAGGCAAAGTACACTCTCTCTGAGCCCTTTTTGTCTATTATGCAAAAGTCGGGATTTTGACTAAATTAGTGACTTTTATACCTTCAAAATAATTTTGTTTTCAAAGAATAGAACGTAATTTTTTTTTTGCATTACACTGTATTGTGTAAAACAGAGAGAAGTAGAGCTGTCTAACTAAAGGAGAGATGGAGACTATGGCTGTGACTTCCTTGTCCCTCAATCCTGCAGTGTCCCCAACCGAACCTTAGATTTCTATGGGCCATATTTGAATGCTAACAGTAATGAGAAAATCCTTCTAATTAAAAATTCTTTAAAAATGTTCTTTGAATTAAAATTTGCTGATATATAGTTTTTCTGTGTATAATTTTCTCACCCTCGTATATCTCTGATAAATGGAATGGTATACATAAAAGTACACATGTGTCCTTATTCATGGACTTGAAAGCTATTTTCACCATCGAAACACAGTTTTCACCTAGAAATAAACATAAAGGTCACAGAGGTAAATATTTAGGAAAAGAGCTTTTGGGGAAAAGATGCAACATTACCTCGACAGTTCCTTAAGTCATGTCATGTAAAAAACGTGGTTTATATTTTATATCGTATTTATTAATGGTAATATAAAGTTGTTTGAATAAAGCCTTCCCCCGTCATCTGGTATTGAGTTATTAATTTTATAAGTCTGGTATAGTAATGTTGTCCCATTCATTTTATAAGCCTGAATATAATGCTATTGTCAAAAAAGTGTTATGGTTCCTCAAAAACTTAAAAATAGATATTCATTAATTCCACTACTGCGTATTTACCCAAAGAAAATGAAAACACTAATTTGAAAAGCTGTGTGCATCCCTATGTTTATTGAGACATTGTTTGCAATAACCAAAATATGGAAGCAACCTAAGTGTCCATCGATAGATGAATGGATAAAGAAGATGTGTAATATGTATACAATGAAATATACCTCAGCCATCAAAAAGAATGAGATCTTGCCATTTGTGACAACATTGATAGACCTAGAGGGTATTATGCTAGGTGAAATAAATCGGAGAAAGACAAATAAATACCATCTGATTTCACTTACATGTGGAATATAAAAAAACTAAACAAGTCAACAAACAGAATCATAACTACAGAGGACACATTGGTGGTTGGTATGGGGGAGGTGGGTAGAGGGTAAGGACAAAATAGGTGAAGAGGAGGAAGAGGTACAAATTCCAGTTATAAAATAGGTAAGTCACAGGAATGAAGAACACAGCATATGAAATATCCTCAATAATATTGTATTAATGTTGTATGGTGACAGAGGGTAACTACACGTACGGTAGTGAGCATAGCATAGTGTCTACAATTGTCCAATCTGAATTTGTATACTGAAATTAGTGTAACAGTGTCTGTCAACTATACTTCAATTAAAAAAAGGTATTAGGGAAAATAGTTTCTGAAAATATTGGGAAACATGTCAGCCAAAACATTTGTCCTCACACCTACATTTGTAAAGACATTGGAATCCTTATCACCAGTGTTGATTCTGTTCAGTACACTATTTTGGAGCCCGTTTGGGGCATTCAGGGAGAGGCTACCTTGCATAAGAAAGATCTAAATAAGAACATTCTCGATAGGAACACTTGTAATATACAGTTGACCCTTGACCAACATGGTTTCGAACTGTGCGGGTCTACTTTACTTACACATGGATTATTTTTGGATACTGTATAGTACTGTAAGTGTATTTCCTCTTCCTTCTGTTTTTCTCAATGTCATTTTTTTGCCCTGGCTTATTCTACTGTACAACACATGTACGAATCGACTGTTTATGTTACCGGTAAGGCTTCCGGTCAACAGTAGGCTATTAGTAATTAAGTTTTGGGGGGATGAAAAATTATATGCAGGTTTTTGACTGCACCGCAACCTCTGTGTTATTCAAGGGTCACCTGTAGTTGGAAATATTCGTACACATTTCATAAGTAAGTAGATGACCATAACTTTAATAAGTCAAGTGTTTCCAAACTGGGTCCTAATTTGGAGAAAGGAAACAAGTTACAATTGAAAATTGTATATTGTTTTCCTTATCTCTAATTGAGAAAGTTATAAATCAGAAGCTAAGCTTGAAAACTGTTGTAACCCTCTATTTTTCCTTTCTTCAAAGAGATTTTCTGAAATCTTTGTGTGCATATGAAAAGAAATAAGTGTTTTAGTCATAATACAGATAGCAAAATATTATTACTCAATTTTTTGCCAATAGAATTTCCACATGACAGTATGACAGTCCCACATTCTTCATTTTATATGTATTTAAGAGTCAGTCCTGAAAAATTAATAGCAAAAGCATTGCTTCAAATTTTGTTTTTCTAAAAGTGAAAGAATGGAAAGCCCATTTAAGGAACAATTCATTAAGGTAAAAAACTGATTGAACTTTCATAAATGGCAGGTTTTCTAATCATTTCCAAGTAATAATTCAGTATACAATATAATTCTTGTTTAAACTTTTTTGTACCAGTAAGATCAAACATCACCTTTCAGAGATTATACACATTCAATAGATCAATATTAATTGTGCTTTTTAGCAGATTCACTTAAATGGCATTATATATACGTATACACACACACACACACACACACACATATATATATATACACACATATATACATGTGTGTGTATGTATGTATGTATGTATGTATCTGTTCTCAATTATCTAAAACTAACATAAAATAGGTAGGAATTTATTTTATTCATGTGATTGTCTTTCTATGTAAGCAATCCCTAACTTCGGTTTAATCTCTACAAGTATTGTTTCAAGACCACATGTCGTAAGCTATATATAATTCCTACAATGTCTTTTGTTTACCTTACACATTCTAAATAATATTTGACTTATTTCAGATGCAGCGGGAGTTGGAGAAAGCAGTAACCAGAGCACCAGAAGAAGGTATGTTGCCAAAAATGTATGAAGTTAGATATCATTGATTTCTGAAATAAACTATAAATAGTAAATGGCATCCCTTTCTATTGTTTGGATAATGGATGCTGCATTCACATTTTTTTTGTACATATCTAATAAAAAATGTAAAAACATGAGCATAATGAAGAACACACTTCTTCCTCATTTAGTCCTCATGTTTCATAGCTCTTTTAAAATCCCCCAAAAGTCTAGGGGCACCCAGGTGGCTCAGTCGGTTGGGCGACTGATTTCAGCTCAGGTGGGTTCAGACCCTACACAGGGCTCTGTGCTGAAAGCTCGGAGCCTGGAGCCTGCTTCATATTCTGTGTCTCCCTCTCTCTGTGCCCCTGCCCGCTTGTGGTTTGTCTCTCTCTCAAAAATAAATAAACGTTAAAGAAGTTTTTTTCAATCTCCCTAAATCTATATATCTGTTATTATTTCTGGCGATAATCTTCCTTCACTGGTGCCATCCCTATGGAACTGTCAACCTGCACAAGTCTCAGAAAAGGTGTGCTTTATCAAATTGTTGTTTCCGCTAGTGATAGAAGACCCAAAAAGCCAAAGTCGTCTTAGTAATGCTTGGTTAAGTAATTAGAGGTCATATAGCTGTCACTTGACAGGTAACGGGTTTCAATCTTCACTCACTGACTTTGTCATTGCTTTTGCCCTTGGGAAAAACTTTAAATTCCTTAGCATGGAATGAAAACACCCAAATCAGTTTGCTTCTTGCCAGATTATTCAGCCTTGTCTCACTATTTCCCTACTCTGCTGCTTTGCTCTAGCACCTTCTCAAACTAAACTACTCATAATTGCACAAGTGTTCTTCCTCACTTCTAGCTCTTTGTATGTGCTTCCTCCCTCTACCTAGCATACTCTTTCCTTGTCCTTCAGGTGTCAGATTACATATCACCTTCACCAAAAAGCAGACAATATTGACGCAAAACTGGGATGTCCCTTCTGTGTGTTCCAGTAGTGCTGTGTTTTATACCTGTCACTTACATCTGTATATCAAGGAAGGTCCTGTTCAGAAATGTTGGGAAATGCCTGTTTGATGTTTCAGTTTATAGTTTATGATTGTTCAGGGTGGACTGTGTCCTCATCTTGTAATTTCACCTTGTAATGAAAAAACCAGAAACTCTGATATTTATCCACAATAGCAATTAATTCAGTGTGCAACCCTGAGCAAAATATATTTAGTACTAATCTTGGGTTTCATATTGCAGTTGTACGTAGTTATTTTTCAATTTTCTTAACACCTTTTCATAAAGGCCCCAACTTTCTTTTGTTCTTTTTCTTTTCTTCTTTTCTTTTCTTTCTTTTTTTTTTAAGGACTTGTAGTGAAAAGTATTTTGGAGAAAGAAGATAATTCTTTCTTTTCCTTTTCAGCTGCTACCGAATTTGAACGAGGATCCTGTAGAACTCCTTTAGTATCTACTGATGATTCAATTCTAAATCAAGATCCAGTATGGAAAGCGTCACGAGAATATGTACAGATTTTGAACAAAAAATATATGATTTGAAAAATAAATAGAAAAAATTTACTGGATGCTTACAAAACATTGTCCACTATATGGAAAAATCTTGATTAAAGGAAAATGTTTTTGTGTCACATGTGTGTAATGAAAATCTGTATAATATTTTAAACTATGTTTCTTGGCATCTCATTAAATTTTAAGCACATTTTGTACGTGGAAAGCAGCACTAGAGGGTTTGACATACATCAGACTGTTCCACTCCCTGCTGTTTGCACAGCACACAAACAAACAAGTTGTCATTAATACTTCAGTAGTGTTCATGGATGGCTTTTTTGTATTTTCCAATTTTTTATCACTATATGTGGGCCTAAAGATTTAGACATTAGTTTGATGTATTCCTGCTATGGCTATTGCCAATGTTTGTACATATTACAATTTTTTATAGTGCCATAAAACCTATTTATAATTTTAATTGTCAACACTGATTCATAGCTCTTTCCACATGGAGAAATAAAATTTGCATAAGGCTTTTCACCTTTTCTATTTATTTATTTATTTATTTAGTTAGTTATTTTTTATTTGCTTTTTGGAAACAAAGTTAGAGAAAAGAAAAAATAGAGAAACAAAAGAAAAAAGAACTGCCCCTCCCCCACCCCAGAGCCATTTGCAAGTAAATTGCTAACGGGATGCCTGATTCCTGTAGCATTTAAATCCTACAAGTCAGTACATTCCACATAACTACCATACAACCTTCACAATCAGAACATTAACTCTAATACACTTGTCGCTTGAACAATGGGGTTAAGGGCTCTGACCCCTGCCCCCCACAGTCAAAAAGCCATGAACAACTTTTGACCCCCAGAGACTTAACCACTGCTACTACCAGTGGTCTTTTGTATATGATATGTATCGTACTATATTCTTAATGTAAGCTACAGAAAAAAAATACCATGAAGAAAATTATAAAAGAAAATACATTTCCAGTACTGAAAAAAAAATGTGTAGTCAGTGCACCCATCAAAACTCTTTTGTTCAAGGGTTCAGTATAATTCTATCATTTATTCCTCATAATTCTTTTTAAGTTTGCTCACTTATCTGTAGTATACGTGATACCAAGGAAGGTCCTGTTCAGAGCCATGTATTGAATGCAGTTGTGTGTCTTTGTCTCTTTCACTCTAGAACAGTTCCTTTGTCTTTCCTTGACTTTCATGACTTTTAACCTTTTGACGAGTAAATTCCAGGAATGTGCAATGTCTTTCAATGTGGATTTTTCTTAGGTTTCCTTACGGTAAAATTCAGATCATACATTTTTAGCAAGAGTATCACTACAACCTACTCTTTTCATTGCATCCTCTCATGTGACCTACAATTTTGATTTGTCCCAATACTGGTGATGTTAATGTTGGCCAGCGGAGGTAGTATCTGCCAGGTTTCTCGCCTGGAATGTTAACTTTCCACTTTCCAATTAGTTAGTATTTTGTGGGGAAGTACTTTGAGACACGTACACATATCCTTTCTCAGACACCCTGTGCCAGGCCACCTCTTCTGCAGATGGTTTGCCCCCCTGCAGGTTCTGAAAACCCACGCTGGGCTATTCTTCCCCTGTGCAGATGCCTCCCCACCCTGTCCAGTCTGTGATACTTCATTATTCTATATCATTCACTTTTCAGGGATGCTCTCACTTGAGCTCCAACACTGTGCAGGGTGACTGTCCCACACGTAATGCCTTCCCCATTCTGTCTAAGCTCCAGCACCTCACTCTGGACCCCCACAACTCCATGCCTCTGTTTCTAGGACTGGAAACTAAACTGTTGGGGATGAGAAAGAAGAAAGGAAGGAAGGGCTCCACAGGTCTTCTTTAATCAACTTGGCAAGCTCTCCAAAGCCGTTTCTCATTGGAATTGCATTGAATCTGCCAATAGTTTGTAAGGAAAGACATTTCTTATACTGATTTTTCCAAACAACTAGTCTTTTAATTGTCTAAGCTTATTCCCCACAATATATTGTTTCTTACTCGAGTGTTTTATCTGCAGATTCCTTTGGATTTGGGGCATGCAGCGACATATAATCTATAAATAGTGGCATTTGGGGTTCTTTCCAATTCCTAGAGCTTTCATTTTTTTTTCTTTCCTACTACAAGAATGACGTTGAGTAAATGTGAGGATAGTGAGTGTTCGTGTCTTCTTGAAATTGCAACATGTAAAAGTAGTTTTCTACAACTATGTAGATAGTGGGGTTTTTTAAAGTGTATATCTTTTATCAGTCTCTTGGGTTTGCTCTTGCCGTTTACAACAGAGCACCATCAACACAGTGTCTTACAGCCACACACATGTATCTCACATTTTTATGGGTCAGAAGCTGAGCAATGGCTTAGCTGGGTCCTTTGTTCAGGTTCTCACAAGGCTGTACCCAAGGTGTCCGCTAGACGGCCCTTCCCCATTTGGGTGCTTCGATGGGGAAGAATCTGCTTCCAAGCCCATTGCGTTTGTTTTTAAGAGAATTTCCTTGTGACTGTATGACTGGACTCATTTCCACAGCTCTTTGCTAGTCGGCTAGTTGGAGGCTTAGGTCCTAAGCGTTCCCAGACACTTGTCTTAGTCCTTTTGGGATGCTCTAACAAAATGCCATAGGCTTACGAAAAAAAGTTTTATTTTTCACAGTTCTGGAGGCTGGGAAGTCCAAAATGAAGGCACTGGCAGATTCAGTGTCCAGCGATGGCCTGCTTCCTGGTTCATGGACGCTGGTCTTGCTCCTTGGCACAGGCCAAGGGAGCTCTCACAGCCCTCCTTTATAAGGGCACTAATCCCATTCATGAGGGCTCCACCTTCATGACTTAATCACTTCCCAAATCCCCCACTTCTAAATACTATCACGTTGAACATGAAGATTTAACACATGAGTTTCGGTGAGTGGGGACACAAATATTCAGCCTAGAGCAAGGCTGTTCCTTGTTCGTGGCCACGTAGACTTCCTCGATATGGCCGCTGAGTTTAGGAGGCCAGCAAGGGGAATGTCACTTCAGAGAAGGCTCAGTCCTCCTCAAAGGGTGTTCACGTGATCAGATCAGGTTTGCCTAGCATAATCCTCCTTTTGGTTGACTTTGAATTAACTGAATTAATTATGTCTGCAACAGTCCTTTACATTTGCCATATTCTAATAGCTAAAGTCAAGTCACAGATCTTAAGAGAAAAGAATTATAAAGAAAAGGTGACAACGCTAAAGGGCAGATATTATGGGGTCACTTAGGGTCTTTCTGCTACAAGTATATTGAGGAAGTTCCCTTATAATACTAGTTTTCTAAGTTTTGTCATGAATGACTATTGAATGCTAACAGATGTTTATTTCACATCTATTGAGATAGGTTTTTTTAACTGTTTATTTTTGAGAGAGACCAAGCAAGCCAGCAGGGGAGGGGCAGAGAGAGAGGGAGACAAGATCTGAAGCAAGCTCTGCACTGACAGTGGCGAGCCCAATGCGAGCTCCACGTGGGGCTGAAACTCACACACTGTCAGATCATGACCTGAGCCTAAGTTGGATACTTAACCGGCTGAGCTACCCAGGCACCCTGTGATAAGTTTTTAAAATATTTGTGAATGGGGGGAGGGGCCAAGATGGCGGAACAGCATGGAAGTTTTGTGCGTGTCTCACACCCATGAAATACAGCCAGGCCAACACGAAACCATCCTACACACCTAGAACACTGATTGGAGGACTAACACAACAATCTGCACAAGCTGAACCACAGAATTCAGCAGGAATTTACCCCAAAAGAATGAGCATGAAGAAACGACAGCCAGGGATTTAACCAACACAGATAGAAGCAAGCTGTCTGACCCAGAATTTAGAATCACGATAATAAGAATATTAGCTGGGGTCCAAAATAGATTAGAACCCCTTTCTGCAGAGATGAAAAAAGTAAAAAATAGCCAGAATGAAATTAAAAATACTACCACTGAGCTGCAATCACGGATGGATGCAGTGGCGGCAAGGAGGGACAAGGCAGAACAGAGAATCCGCGATATAGAGGACAAAGTTATAGGGAATAACGAAGCAGAAAAAAAAAAGAGGGAGATTAAGGCAAAAGAGCACGATTTAAGCATTAGAGAACCAGTGACTCATTAAAAAGGAACAACATCAGAATCATAGGGGTCCCAGAAGCGGACGAGAGAGAGATAGGGGCATTAGGGTAATGTGAGCAAATCATAGCGGAAAACATGTACGAAAGCTGGGGAAAGACACAGACGTCAAAATCCAGGAAGCACAGAGGACCCCCATTAGATTCCACAAAAACTGACCATCAACAAGGCATATCATAGTCAAATTCACAAAATACTCAGGCAAGGAGAGAATCATGAAAGCAGCAAGGGGAAAAAAAAAGTTCCCTAACGTAAAAGGGAAGACAGATCAGGTTTGCAGCAGACCTACCCACAAAAACTTGGCAGGCCAGAAAGCAGTGGCGGGATATATTCAGTGTGCTGAATCAGAAAAATATGCGGGGGCGCCTGGGTGGCTCAGTCGGTTAGGCGTCCGATTTCTGCTCTGGTCATGATCTCACGGTCTGTGAGTTTGAGCCCCCAGTCAGGCTCTGTACTGACAGCTCAGAGCCTGGAGCCTGCTTCGGATTCTGTGTCTCCCTCTCTCTCTGCCCCTCCTCTGCTCATGCTGTCTCTCTCTCTCTCTTGCTCTCTTTCTCTGTCAAAAATTAATAAACATTAAACAAATAAAATAAAAAATAAATGCAGCCAAGAATTCTTTATCCAGCAAGGCTGTCACTCAAGATAGGAGAGAGAAAATGTTTCCCAGACAAACAAAAATTAAAGGAATTTGTGACCACTAAACCAGCCCTGCAAGGAATTTTAAGGGGGACTCTCTGAGGGAAGAAAAGATGAAAAAAAATTACACATACATACATACATATATATACATATACATATATATATATATACACATATACATATATATGTATGCGTATGTATCTATATATATATATATCTATCTAGATAGATAGATAGATAGAGATAGATAGATATATACCAAAAGCAACAAAGATTAGAAAGGACCAGAGAACACCACCAGAAACTCCACGTGTACAAGCATCATAATGGCAATAAATTCATATCTTTCAGTACTCACTCTAAATGTCAATGGACTCAATGCTCCAATCAAAAGGCATAGGGTAACAGAACGGATAAGGAAACAAGGTCCATCTATATGCTGTTTCCAGGAGACCCAGTTTAGACCTAAAGACACCTTCAGATTGAAAATAAGGGGATGGAGAACCATCTATCATGCTAATGGTCAACAAAAGAAAGCTAGAGTAGCCATACTTATATCAGACAATCTAGATTTTAAAATGAAGACTGTAGCAAGAGATGCAGAAGGGCATGATGTCATAATCAAGGGGTCTATCCACCAAGAAGACCTAACAATTGTAAACATTTATGCGCCACATGTGACAGCACCCAAATATGTAAATCCATTAATCACAAACATAAAGAAACTCATCGATAGTAATACCATAATAGTAGGAGACTTCAACACCCCACTCACAGCAATGGACAGATCATCTAATCAAAACAATCAACAAGGAAACAATGGCTTTGAATGACACACTGGACCCGATGGACTTAACAGATATATTCAGAACATTTCATCCTAAACCAGCAGAATATACATCCTTCTCCAGTGCACACGGATGTTCTCCAGAATAGACCATATACTGGGACATAAATCAGCCCTAAGTAAGTACAAAAAGATCGAGATCATACCGTGCATATTTTCAGACCACAACACTATGAAACTCGAAATCAACCACAAGAAACAATTGGGAAAGGTAACACATACTTGGAGACTGAAGAACATCCTACTAAAGAATGAATGGGCCAACCAAGCAGTGAAAGAGGAAATTGAAAAGTATATGGAAGTCAATGAAAGGGATCACACCACAACCCAAAACCTCTGGGACGCAGCAAAGGTGGTCATAAGAGGAAAATAGATAGCAATCCAGGCCTTCCTAAAGAAGGAAGAGAGATCTCAGATACACAACCTAACCTTATGCCTTAAGGAGCTGGAAAAAGAACAGCAAATAAAACCCCAAACCAGCAGAAGACAGGAAATAATAAGGATTACAGCAGAAATCAATGCTATCGAAAGAAACAAACAAACAAACAAACAACCCCACAAAAATACCAGTTGAACAGATCAATCAAGCCAGAATCTGGTGCCTTGAAAGAATTAACAAAATTGATAAACCACTAGCCAGTCTGGTCAAAAAAGAAAAAAAGGAAAGGACCGAAATAAATAAAATCAAGAATGAAAGAGGAGACATCACAACCAACACAGCAGAAATAAAAACAATAATAAGAGAATAGTATGAGCAATTATATGCCAATAAAATGGGTAATCTGAAAGAAATGGACAAATTCCTAGAAACATATACACTACCAACACTGAAACAGGAAGAAATAGAACATTTGAACAGACCCATAACCAGTCAGGAAATCGAATTAGTAATCAAAACTCTGCCAAAAAACAAGAGTCCAGGGTCAGATGGCTTTCCAGGGGGAATTCTCCCAAACATTTAAGGAAGAGTTAGCATCTATTCCATTGAAACTGTTCCAAATCATAGAAATGGAAGGAAAACTTGCAAACTCTTTCTATGATGCCAGCATTACCTTGATTCCAAAAGCAGACAGAGACCCCACTAAAAAGGAGAACTATAGACCACTTTCCCTGAGGAACATGGATGCAAAAATTCTCAACAAGATATTAGCCAACCGGATCCAACAATACATGAAAAGTATTACTCACCACGACCAAGCGGGATTTATACCTGGGATGCGGGGCTGGTTCAATATCCGCAAAACAATTAACGTGATTCATCACGTCAAGAAAAGAAAGGGCAAGAACCATAGGACCCTCTCAATAGACGCAGAGAAAGCATTTGACAAAACACAGCATCCTTTCTTGATAAAAACCCTCAAGAAAGTAGGGAGAGAAGGAGCATACCTCGAGATCCTAAAAGCCATATATGAACAACCCGACGCTAATATTATCCTCAGTGGGGAAAAATGGGAGAGTCTCCCCCTAAGGTCAGGAACAAGACAGGGATGTCCACTCTCGCCACTGTTACTCAACATAGCATTGGAAGTCTTAGCCTCTGCAATCAGACAACCCAAAGAAATAAAAGGCATCCACATCGGCCAGGAGGAGGTCAAACTTTCCCTCTTCGCAGATGACACGATACTGTATATGGAAAACCCCAAAGATGCCACCACAAAAAGGCTCGAATGGATTCATGAATTCGGCAAAGTTGCAGGATATAAAATCAATGCGCAGAAATCGGTTGCATTCCTATACACCAACAATGAAGCAACAGAAAGAGAAATCAAGGAATCGATCCCACTTACAGTTGCACAAAAAGCCACAAAATACGTAGGAATAAATCTAACCAAAGAGGTGGAAAACGTATGCACTGGAAACTATAGAAAGCTTATGAAAGAAATGGAAGAAGACACAAAAAGTGGAAAAAGAGTTCATGCTCCTGGATAGGAAGAACAAATATTGTTAAAAGGCCGATACTACCCAAAGCAATCTACATGTTCAATACAATCCCTATCAAAGTAACACCAGCATTCTTCACAGAGCTAGAACACATAATCCTAAAATGTGTATGGAACCAGAAAAGGGCCCAAAGACCCAAAGCAATCTTGAAAAAGAAAACCAAAGCAGGAGGCATCACAATCCCAGACTTCAAGCTATACTACAAAGCTGTAATCATCAAGACAGTATGGTACTGGCACTAGAACAGACACTCAGATCAATGGAACAGAATACAGAACCCAGACATGGACCCACCAACGTATGGCCAACTGATCTTTCACAGAGCAGGAAAGAATATCCAACGGCGTAAAGACAGTCTCTCCAGCAAGCGGTGCTGGGAAAACTGGACAGCGACATGCAGAAGAATGAACCTGGACCACTTGCTTACGCCATACACAAAAATAAACTCAAAATGGATGGAAGACCTCAATGCAAGACAGGAAGCCATCAAAATCCTCGAGTTGAAAGCAGGCAAAAACCTCTTTGATCTTGGCCGCAGCAACTTCTTATTCAACACGTCTCCGGAGGCAAGAGAAACAAAAGCAAAAATGAACTACTGGGACCTCATCAGACTAAAAGCCTTCTGCACAGCGAAGGAAACTATCAGCAAAACGAAAAGGCAACTGACAGAAGGGGAGAAGGTATTTGCAAATGACATATCAGATAAAGGGTTAGTATCCAAAATCTACCAAGAACGTCTCAAACTCAACACCCAAACAACAAATAATCCCGTGAAGAAATGGGCAAAAGACATGAGTAGACACTTCTCCAAAGAAGACATCCAGATGGCCAACCGACACATGAAAAAATGCTCCACATCACTCATCATCAGGGAACTACAAATCAAAACCACACCGAGCTACCACCTTACGCCTGTCAGAATGGCTCACATTAACAACTCAGGCAACAACAGATGTTGGCGACGATGTGGAGAAGGAGGATCTCTTTTGCATTGTTGGAGGCACTGCAAGCTGGTGCAGCCACTCTGGAAAACGGTATGGAGTTTCCTCAAAACACGAAAAATAGAACTACCCAACGACCCAGCAATTGCACTACTAGGCATTTATCCACGAGATACAGGTGTGCTGTTTCAAAGGGACACATGCACCCCATGTCTATAGCAGCACTATCAACAATAGCCAAAGTATGCAAAGGAGCCCAAATGTCCATCGATGGATGAAAGGATACAGAAGATGTGGTATCTAGATACAATGGAGTATTCCTTGGCAATCAAAAAGAATGAAATCGTGCCATTTGCAACTACATGGATGGAACTGGAGGGTATTATGCTACGTGAAATTAGTCAGTCAGAGAAAGACAAAAATCATATGACTTCACTCGTATGAGGACTGTAAGAGACAAAACAGATGAACATAAGGGAAGGGAAACAAACATAATATAAAAACAGGGAGGGGGACAAAACAGAAGAGACTCACCAATATGGAGAACAAACTGAGGGTTGCTGGAGGGGTAGTGGGGGGGGGAATGGGCTAAATGGGCAAGGGGCACTAAGGAATCTACTCCTGAAATCATTGTTTCACTCTATGCTAACAAATTTGCATGTAAATTCTAAAAAAAAAATAGAAAAATTAAATTAAAAAAGTAAAAATAAAAAAAATAAAATATTTGTTACTGTGGGGAATTACATTATTTGCTCATGTTAAAGCAACTTTGCATTTCTCAGATTAACTGAATATAGTTGTGAATTCATTCGTGTTTTTCATTATTTTATTTTATTTTTTTGTTTATTTTTGAGAGAGAGAGCCGGAGCGTGAGCAGGGGAGGGGCAGAGAGGGAAACGCAGAATCTGAAGCAGGCTCCAGGCTCTGAGCTGTCAGCACAGAGCCCGATGCAGAGCTCAAACTCATGAACTTCGATATCATGACCTGAGCAGAAGTGGTCACCCAAGTGAGCCACCCAGGTGCCCCTATTTTATTTTATTTGGGGGAGAGAGAGAGAGAGAGAGTGAGAGAGCGCACAAGAGTGGGGGAGGGGGGCAGAGGGAGAGAGAGAGAAATTCTTTTTTTTTTTTTTTTAATTTTTTTTTCAACGTTTTCTATTTATTTTTGGGACAGAGAGAGACAGAGCATGAACGGGGGAGGGGCAGAGAGAGAGGGAGACACAGAATCGGAAACAGGCTCCAGGCTCCGAGCCATCAGCCCAGAGACCGACCCGGGGCTCGAACTCACGGACCGCGAGATCGTGACCTGGCTGAAGTCGGACGCTTAACCGACTGCGCCACCCAGGCGCCCCAACAGAGAGAAATTCTTAAGCAAGCTCCGGGCTCGATGTGGAGCCAGACGCAGGGCTCAATCCCATAACCCTGGACTCCTGACCTGAGCAGAAATCAAGAGTCGCATGCTTAACCCATTGAGACACCCAGGCGCCCCTCGGGGCCTACATTTTCATTTGGCGTTGGGCCCCACAAATTCTGTCACTGCAAAGTCCCCACCAGGCCACGCCCCCCCTCCCCTCGACCCCACCTGCACACTAGTCTCCCTCAGAATGAAATGCAAACTCCTCTCTGGGCCCACAGACCCCGCCAAGCTGGTCCTCGCATCTTTGCTGCCCTCGCAGCCCTCGTCCACTAGGCCCTAGTCACAGTCCCCACCTTTCAGTCGCAGGGTCCTCCCACTGGCTGCTCCTTGGCCTGGAATGTGGCTGCCTGCTCAGAGGGGCCCTCCTGGCCCTCCAGCTACAGCGACTGTCCCCTGCCCTGGTCTTCTGCTCCCCAGCACTCACAGCGGAAGCTAGCCAGCTCCTTGTTTACCTGTTCATGGTCTGTCTCCCCCACCCACACCCTGGCGCTCAGAATGTCAACAGGAGAGCAGGCTCATCTTAAGCATGTAAGCCTCAGTCACCAGTCACCGGTCGCGGTGGCGCCCCACTCCCAGGACCTAGCCTGGCCGGAGCAGCGCTCCCTAGACAACTGTTCCCTGAGGACAGACCTTGCCTGAGAAGTGATGACAGACTCTGAGTGCCAAGTACCATCTAGTGTGGGGCTGCAGGCCCGGCCAGTGCCAGCCCAACCTGGCAGGGTGTTCTCCCCTGATCCCAGGCCCAGAGAACCCGCTCCGCCCCCGCACCCCGCACTCCCCACCTGGATCCTCAGTGCCCATGAGATCAGCACAGGGTGTCGGGTAGTGCCAGCCCCTCCCAACAGGCTCCCCCCCTCCCCCAGGGGGACAACGTACAAAGGGCCACTTCAGCACGCAGCTTCAGCTCCATCTCTAGCCCACAGGCCTGAGGTGGGGGAGGGGAAGGGAGGGTGTGCCCCAGCCTTCTCCTGTCCTCAGGGAGCCTGCTCTAGCACAGGGCCAGGAGGGTGACAGATTCAAGCTGTAGTGGGGAGAGGCTTTGTTCCAGGAGCTGGCCTTGAGGCGTGGGGGGGATGCCCTTGCACAGCAAGGGGATGAGACACATCAAAGAACAGGGTTGGCATGCCGGGTCAGAGGGTGGTCCCCGTGGACCCAGGCAGCAGGAGTGGAGTGGCGTTCCCCCATGTGGACAGGGCACAGTTGCGAGGTGCAGCCCTGCACTCAAGAGGCTAAAGTGCCTGTAGGGTTAAGGGAGAGAGAGGAGCAGACCCGGCGGGGTCTGGGCCAAGCTGGAGGGCAGAGGCCTGGGCTCAGAGTCCGCTCCCATCCTGCCTGGGACCCTCTGCCACAAGACCGGCCACAAAGAACTCGCTCAAATAGTGCTTCCTGAAACCTGAGCTGATAACCCAAGATATGACCATCCACCCAGTCTCCCAGGCCAGGAGCCCGGCAGTCATCCTGAATCTGGCTTCTCGCTGACCTCGCGCTCCCCATCGCCAGGCATGTCTCTTCCATGCCCAGGTACTTGTCCCACCCGGCCCCCTGTGCCACTGTCCCACGCTGCCTGCGCCACCATCTACGCTCACCTGGACAACAGCAGCAGCCTTGCCAGGGAAGGGGCTCCTGGCTTGAGCCCCACGAGCCAAGCAAAAGCCACATCTGATGCTGCCCCTCTCAGCTTCGAACACCTGCTCCCAGGATAAAGTCCAAATCCTCTAGGAGGCTCCAAGTTTCTGTGTAATCTTTCACTCCTTGCCCAGGGAGGCTCAGCTGAACTGCACTTCCCCCAGGCTGAGGAAGGACTGAGCTGCCTCACCCTACACTGGGCAGTGCTGCCCAACTCTCCTGGGGCCCCACACAGAGCCTGATGCAAAGGAGGCGCTGACCTTGGCCTGTTGAATGAATAAATGACACCCCCCCATCCGCCCCCAAATTCACACACCTGCACCTGCAGTCAGTGCTGCTGGGCTCTCAGAACTGGTCTGGGGTTCGAAAAAGTCTAGTCCTGCCTGGGCAAGGCACACCCCGATGAGGTGGCTCATGTACAGGAACTCGACGGGTCCCCCACAATGGGAGGGAAGTGGTGGAGAGCGGAGACACGGGGAAGGACTCCAGCCTTCCAAGCACTCTGAGCAGGATGGCTGATGGTCCGGAGGAGACCCGGCAAGGAAGGAGGGGAAACAGGAAGGGATCTCGGTTCCTACCTAGGTGCTCAGTGCCTGGCACCATGCCCGGCTGCTGCTGACTCAAAGCATGGGCTGGAACCCTGGCTCCAATGCCCCCCGCCCGCAACTCTGGAATCCTGCTCTCATGGAGGCAGAAAAGCGGGGGCTGGTAACGCCGCCTCACAGGGATCTGGGGAAGTGACCAGGCTGCTCCTGGCCCAGATCCTACAGCTCCAGCTCTCTGGGAGCCCGAGCAAGGTCGTCCACCTCCTTCAGGAGAGGTGGCCTGGAGCACGTGCCCCTGTGGAGCCTCCGTGGAACTGGAACAATGAGCCCTTTCTCTTTTCCCTTCCCAATCCACCTCTGCCCACCCCTGACTTCGAGGGGCTGCGGCGTCCTCAGCTCAGGACCCGACCGTCTCCACCAGGGGACACTCAAGAAGCCCTCACCAAATGGCACAGGGCACCATGAAGGGCTGTGGGCACCGGGCCCCTGCTCCTTCATATGGAGCCGCCAGTCTGTTCTTGCTCCTCTGATTAGTTAGTCTTTTCCCTCTGCTAGACCCCGAGAGCATTCCGGAAAAGGGCCGCAAGTGCCCAAATGTCCCACTGAGTGTGAGAAAGAAGAGAAAGGAACAGCAGTGACCAGACCATCACCACAAGGGGACAGAGTCATTCAGGAGTCAGGTGGCCAGGGTCCAGGCCTTAGCCGTGCCACTAGCTTGCCGGGAGAGCCTGAGCACCAGGTGAAGTGCTCCATCTTGCCTCACCGTCACGTGACCATTTCACAGAGGGGGAAACAGGTTTGGAGAGGGGACGGGACTCACCCGAGGTCTGGCAGCAGCCAGCTGTGGGGAGGTCCTGGCTCAGCAGAGACCACGTGCGTGCCACTGCAGCTCACCAATGCTCAAGGCCTCCCCGTTCCTGCCGGACCTCAGTTTCCCCCACTGACCACCGGGGGCACAGACTGGGTCTTCCAGCTTCCGGCCGACGTGAGTGTTCCAGGTTCTAGAAGGCCCACATTCTAGGTCTGCTGCTCCGTCTTCCTCCTCTAAGTTCCGTGATCCCGCTTCTCTGGTCTGGATCACGGGGTTCTACTTTCCAGGTGCTGTGTTCCGGTGCCTGGTCCCCAAGTTCGCCTCTAGAAAGGTCTGCAGCCCAGGCAGGTTCTCCAGCCAACAGGCTTCATTTTCATTCCCTGTATTCTTTCCCAGCCCCCAGCAGTCGGGGCCCACGGGTCACCACCTGGAGCTCCGGTTCCGTCGGCCCTCGGGGCTGCTTTAGGACATGAAAATGGCCGGGGAGGCCTGTCCCAGGCCCCAGGTCACTGGGCTGAAGGGGATACTGGAGATCATCCTCACAGCTGGGCAGGAACACCCTTCCCCGTGTCTCCAGGACCACGTTTCTGACCACCCCCAGCCCTGCCGGCCTCTGCCCCCACCAGCCCGCACTGAGACAGCCCCCAACACGGCACTTCCCCAGGACAGAGACCTTGGGTCATGTTTCTTTGGGGTCAGAGCCTGGTACTTCCTTAGTGGGTGTCTGTTAAACACTTGCAGAATGAATCAACCACGTGTGCCCAGAGTCCCGGCAGGATTACACACTGTCACAGCCTCAAAGACCAGAGTTCACATATGACAGAGATGCTCACGCTGTGTGTGCGTGCAGGCGATGTGCACAAAACACGTGCTCAAAAACACACACACGTCACACCCTCAAGTCAGCAGATCTGTGCCCCTGGCACGTAGCCTGGGCCCTGGCACTTGGCTGAATAACAGCTGACCGAATGAATGGGTGCTCTGTACTAGGTACATGGGGGAGACGGAGATTGAATCCTCACCCAGGATCAAGGCTCAGCTGTGATTCCAAAGACCATTTCCACGAGGTCGAACTTGACTACATTGTAGGAGGACCCCCTGGAAAGGCACTTTGGGGCCGGAGTCGGTAAGGAAGGCAGTCAACAGTGCTACGCACCCACCTGGGCACCCGGATGGAGGTGAAGCAAATAGCCCTAGGGCCACCTCTGGCTGGGAGGGGCAGAGGGCAGCCTGGGGTGGGGTGGGGTGGGGTGGCTTTCCAGGTGGAGGTGGGAAGGCGAGGGCCCTGAGGCCTAACCAGCACGACAGGAAGGACAGCAGAGGTTTGAATGGAATTCTGGGTGTGCTACATCCCAGTAGCCCCAGGTCTGGACTCTCGCTGACCCAAATTCCGAGAAAGAGAGACACACGGGCTAAGCTGTCTGCCCTAGGCACGCCTGTTCTGGGGGATGGGCCCGGGGCCAGGGTCCCTCTGGAAGCCACTCACACATGGTGACCCCAGAGTCTCATGAATGGGGAGCTGGCTGTTTTCAGGGCACCTTTTCTTAGACCTCTCTCCTTTCCATGGTAACTTCATTTTTCTTGTTATAAAGGTTTCACCTACAACCTAGGAAATGTGAAAATCACAGCAAAAGAAGGCTAATATCGCCCACCATCCCCAGGGCTAACATTTTGGCCTAAGTTCTCACAGGCTTTCCGCCCCCCCCCCCCCCCCCGCCCTGCACCTACTTGCTGGAATGAGCTATCGATGTACATTTCCTGCCAGCCTTAGGACAGCAAGCATTTTCTCTAAGGAGCTTTGTCCTCCATGTGGGAAGACCGAGTGCAGGCCTGAGCCCTGGGGACTTTGCTCTCCTGGGCTTCTTCCCATCCCCCCCAGACCTGACCTGGATCCTGCAGACAAATGCTCCAGCTGGGGACCGGAGTGGGGCAGGGGTACGGCCACATAGCCCTGGGCTCTCCTCTTACAAGCCACAAAGGGACTACCAACCACTCCCCAGGGTGCTCTAGGTCAGTCCCAAGGACCTCGGGCCTTCAACGTTCCCTCTGTGAAATGGGCATGTTTGGCTAGCTATCTGGCCTCAAGGCTCCCCAGCCTGGTCTCCTCTCTGGGCTGCAGGGACAGTCGCCTGAACTGGGCTGCACCTTACAGCTGCTTTCCCTGTCCACTCCACTGGCATCTCAGACCAGGCCCTCAAGGTTTTCAGCATCCTGTGGAGCAGCCAGATGGAAATCCTGGCAGGGCAGATCAGCCTGGCCCTTGGGGTGGGAGTCAGGCAGAGCTTCCTGGAGGGGTCTTAAAGGATGAGCCAGCACCTTCCAGGAGAGGAGGGGAAGGCCACTGCAGACAGAGGGATAGCATCTGCAAAGGCCCAGCGGCGGGGCGGGGCGGGGCGGGGGTGAGGGAGGTGTGTGTGGGGGAAGCCAGCACCTGGATTTCTAGTCTGGGTGGGGTGCTGGTGCATTTCGCCCTCCCTACATGCCAGTGCCTGGAGGCAGACCACAGAGTCTGTTACATCCCCCACTGGTGGCTACAGGACCACTGCCCCTACTCAGGTATGGCCCCGAACTTCCGTGACAGCAATAACACGCCAGGCCCCACAGCAGTCCTGGACACCCCTGAGAGGGGTTTGCCTGGGGACCCTTTGGGGCCAGGCTCTGTGGTTGATTGGCTCTGACAGAGGTCATCCCGCACAGACAGAATCCCCCTGACCCATTCCCTGGACCTCTTGGCCGTGGTGGAGGAGCCTCACACCCTCTGCTCTAGTCCTTATGGCAGGTATGACCTTGGACCCGTCACTCACACCCTGTGGGCCTTGGCTCAAAGACTGAAGACTGATCTGGGCTGTTCCAAGGTCCAGATGGGACCAGAGCTGGCTCTGCCTGAACTGACCACAGGGGTCCCCAAACACCTACTATGTGCCAGAGCCCCCAACACTGCGTCTTTGTTTCTCTCTCCGGCCAGCGCGGAGGCGGGATCTCTTCCCACCACCGCCCCTTACAGACACAGAAGGCCCCTGGATGCAGGTTTTCTGACGCTGGGATATGTGCATAGGTGAAAACGTAGAGCCACACCTCCAAGCCACAGCTGGAACCAACTGAGGTAAGGTGTTACTGCTTCATAAACTGTAGAGTACAGACTCATTGATTTTTTTTCGCACAACGGGCAAGGCTCCGTTCTGTAGGACCCCCTCCCAGCTGTGTGACCCTACTAAGTCACCTGTCTAGGGCTCAGTTTCCATTCAACGAAATAAGGATTACATCAGCACCCCCTCCCAGGGCTCCTGAGATACTGAAATGAAATCAAGCAAGAAAGCACCAGCCCCACTCCCATCCGAGCCATAAATGAGTTCGGACCATTAATATTCACGGTCCTCAGAGATGGCCCGGAAGGCACCTTCTCCATCTTTTGCCTAAACCGGCCAATCTGCACTGCTGCCGAAAGTGGCTCTCACCTGTCACACGACCCATCACCATATATTAAGCAGTTAAGAAACAGTCATCAAATGCCTTTTGCATGCTAGGCAAGGTGCCGGCCCCCAGAGAGTGCCTGTGCGCCCAGCCTAGAAGGCCCACCTGTCATGGGCAGCCCTCCCTTGTTCCGCCTTCCCCGGCCACCATCGCTCACCCACCACGATTCCCCCAGGCTGTGTGCCAGGCCCGGGCTAGCAAGAACGGGGCCGCGATCGACCAGTCCAGAGTATTACACAAGCTCTGTGGGGTCTGTGGCCAGCTGGGACCTGTTTCCAGAAATAAACAGCGGCAGTAGGTACCTGGATAAAGGCAAATTGGGGCGTGGGGGGTCAGTGTGGTGTGGTGTGTGCAGAGCTGGGTTAGGGTAGCAGGGGGCAGAGGCTGAGAACACAAGCGGGGGCAGGGTCATAGGGATCTGGGTTAAGTGCAAGGGAGTCTCTTAAAGCAGCCTGAACACCACTGGGCCGGGTAGTGGTTCTGGGAGTCCGCAGGCCTCTGTATCCCCAGGACAACATTTTAAAATCTGGGTTTCCAGCCCCCTCTCCCGCAGTGGGATTCTGACTCAGCGGGGTGTGGCAGGGCCTGGGAAATCTGTATTTTCCCCAAGCCGCCCAGGTGAGGCTACACGGGGCTTCCAGAGACAGAGCCCCAGGACTTTGGGGAAGAAGGGAGTGGCAATCAGGGCCACAAGGAGGGTGGCCTGGAGGCCAGGACACCAGTGACGTGGTTGTCTCGGGCGTCCAGGCTTCAGAGACCGTTCCCTTTTGAGTGACTGAGGGGCCTATCCGAGGGGCCCCTTCGGGCTCTGGGGGTTCTACAGTCTGGATACAATCCCAGCCCCACCACTTCCCGGCCCTGAGCCCCAGCCCCCAGGCACCCTCAAACTGCCAAATAGGGAGAATAATAGTACCTGCTTCAAGGGAAGTTAGCAGGCATAGCTGGGATGATGCAGACAAAGTGCTTGGCCCAGCGCCCAGCACATAGTAAGTGCTCGATATAGCAGCAAATTATCATGACTCAGAGGTCGAGGTGGGGTAGAACAGCCTGGGAAGTCATCCATTATGGGTCTCGGTCAACCAGAATCCTGGAGACTGCCTCTGGCCACCCTCCCTCGCTCAGACCCCCATCTGGGCTGCTGCTTCTGGGAAGTTCCCAGCCTGCTAAGAGAGGGCAACTGCAGGGCAGACCCTGAGGAGGCCCCAGTGTCAGCGCAGACTCTGGCCTCCTGCCTTGGCCCTCACCCTGCCCCTCCCAGGGGATTCCTCCTTCAGCAGGAGCCAAAGTCTAGAGCCAAACCGGCTCTAAATTCAGAAAGCAACGGAGTAATTAGGGTGTGTGAATGATTATTTCCAACTTTATTTTTCTAGATAAAACGAAAATAAGTGGGGCCAACAGGGGAATTTCCACTTGGGGCGGTGCAAGAAAAAGTATTTGGGGACCCCGTTAACTTCCTGGGTTACAGGCAGGGCTGTGGGCCCATGTCAGCCCCACTCTAGACCACAGGAGGGTGGTCCACTACCCTTCTACCATGCCTGCTTTCGGCCCCGCCAAAGCCTCACTTCCCCTTCCCTTCTGGCAGGTGTCGCCAAGCAGGGTCCCTGTGACCAACCTTCCATGGTGTGAGGCTGTCCTCGGGAGGGTCTGTCTCCTCCCACAGGGATGAAAAGGGAGGAAGAACAGGGATGCTCCCTGGGGCTGAAAGTCATTCACTCACTCATTCATTTTCATTCACTCATTCACTCATTCATTCATTCATTCATTCGAGCTCCTATAGGATAGGGAACTCACGGCCAAGTGGAACACGCCACAGCAAACACACTGAAGAAAGAGAAGTGGTGCTCTGCCCAGCCCACAGCAAGGAGCCTCCTTGCACAACGAACGGATGCTCAAGCCGAGAGGCAAAGGATGGGTGATCGTTAACAAGACAGAGCCTCCATTCCCCCATCTACAAAAGGGATTATCACGGTACCTCTATCACAGGTTGCTGTACAGATGCAATGTTAGCTACTAATATTTTTATGGGCAGGCAGGGTGCACACGAGAGGGGCTGTAAGGCCAGAGGAACAGCAGAAGGGGAGAAGGGTCTGTGGGATTTGGGGTGGAGGAGGCTTTTGAAGGGTGACAGAGTTTCAGGGCACATAGGAAGAGGTGGGTGGAACAGACATTCAGGCAGAGGGAACAGCATAAGCAAGGGAATAGAATCTGACGTTTGAGACCCGTCTGGACCATTTCTCAGAGCTCTTTCAGGTTAATGCTTGGGATCCAGCTAGGTCATTCTGTGCAGACAGCCCAAACCAGGCCAAGGTCAAGAGGATCCAGAGCAGAAGTGATGCAGGGTCAGAGGTGCAGAGGTTCCCAGGAAGGGAGGACACCAGTCCTCCTTCCCCTCTGCCCTCCATCTCACCACGGGTTACTTATTCAGAGTGGTCTCTTGTCCTGGCCTCAGCCTGTCTGATGCCTCCCTCTCTCAGCTACAGTATGGCCTGGCAGCTCTCCAAGTCTTTGGAGCCTTCTGTCCTTATTCAACCATCATTTATTAAGCACCTACTGAATGCCTGGGTGCTAAAGCTGGCATGGACCAGCTCCCACTGTGAGATGTTGAAGCTGTTGCTAGCTTCAAATGGGCCTTGCTGGAAGATTTGCACCATGGAAACCTGCCAACGCTGTTGATCAGGTACCTTTTTCTCCCAGAGGGCCTGTTGCCAGCACACCATTGCCCCCTGCCCAAGCAACGGACACAGAAAGGCAGGCCCCCGCCTATAGGGACTCACACACAAAAGGAAGACGATAGCCTACTGGAGCAGGCTGTGTAGTCTTCCAGGAGGCAGGGGTGAACTGGGAGACCCATTCTGGAAAAGGGGGTGTAAATGCCCACTAGAAACTGAACCAAGCTGTTCAAATAGCACTAGTGTGCCTCGTTCCCATTTCAGAAGCAAGGAAACAGAGGCACGGAGAGGCAGAGTCACCAGTCCACGTTCACACAGTAAGAAGTGGCAGAGTTGAGATTTGAACCTGGGCCACTGGATCTGGAGTCCTTGCTTTTCACTTCTGCCCTTGACTGTCCCATGGTGCAATTATTGCATCTCCCAACCCCCCACCCCCCACCACCGCCCTCCGCCACACACACCCCTAAGCAGCCAGCACAGGGCTACGCAAGACCATGGAGACCCGACTGGTCTTGCTGCCCAACTACATTCCATTCTCCTGGGGCTAAGGTCTGTGTCCTCTCCACCCGGCTGCCCATGACAGTGCCCCTCACAGGAAGATATTGTGTTTGTTGGTCTCAGTGTCTGAAGACCCTTCTGGAAGGGAGCCCTGGTCCCCCATGTGCAGGGCTAGGGCTGACTAGGAGGAAGGGGTGCATCGTGCAGCATGGAGAACAAAGAGGCTTTGGCCTTGGGGAACACAGCAGGGTCCGTTGAATGCCATGGCTAAGGTGCCCATGGGGGCACAAGGAGGACCACCCCGCCCCGGCCACCGCCCACTGCTTCTCTCTTCTTCCAGAATAGCATGAGCACACGGACTTGCAGTGCCCCCAGCCCCTGGCTTCCCCGGGTCACATCCAGCCCTCACAGGATCCTCATCGCCACCAGGTAAAGTGAGCCTGGCCCACCAGCTGACATCAAGGCCCCCGTTTTCCAGGTACGCAAACTGGCACAGCGGCCAAGGATTTCCCGAGGCTTTCTCAGGTGCTGGGCTCCCTACACTCATCACCTCATGCAGACCTCCCCACAACCCTGTGGAGGAGTCTCCCCATTTGACAGATGTGGACACTGAGACTCAGAAAGCGGACTTGCTTGGGGTGATCCAGCCACCGGCAGATGTGGGCCAAGCAGCCCTGACGACAGCAGGGACCCTGGGCAGACTCCCAGAGGGCCTGCTGAGCCAGATGCCAGCACTGCCCGCCCCATCAGCGCCTCGCTGTCCTTGGGAGCTTGCTTGTGCCAGCTCGCTGGGATGGCCTGACACCTCACCTCCACCTGGCCCTCCTTCCCTTCGTTCACGTGGGTCACTCCCATGCCTGACCAGCCCCCCCCCCCTTCCACAACTCTCCACCCTGGCCAGGCGCTCACATCTCACAGCTTCTGCTCCAGCCATTCCCTCTACCTAGAGTGCCCTTCCCTTCTGTGCTGAGCAAGCCAACTCTTCCAGCAACTTCTCTCTCCTCCCTGGGCTGCCAGAACCTCTTCCAAACTTTCCCAAGACCCTGTGCCTATCTCCTCAGCACCCGGAGGCCTGGATCTTCAGCACCTGCCCTGCCCGGGGAGGTGACCCGCCAGTATCCACAGCTCCCATCAAGGCAGGTCAGGACTGGTGTCCCAGGAGTGCCAAGGAGTGCTATGGGTATGAGGCAGTGCCACTTCTGGGGCGCCATGGAGGCGGTCTCTCTGGGGTAGTATTCCTGCCCACAGGCCTTCTAGGGAGTCTTCCAGAGCCAGGAGAGTCACCTGACCTCCCGCTACTAGGGCTGGCTGAGACCCACCTCTGCTTCTCATGGCACGCCACCCAGCTCAGACGCCACCGTTCCCATTTACACCCAAGCTCTCCTCCCCACCCCAGCTTCCAGAACTCACTATCTGCAGATACTGATAGAGCCCTCCCCAGCCAGGTTCCCTTCCCCACCCTGGGCAGTGCAGTGAAAAGCGCCTGAGCCTCGCCGCGCTCCGCCCCCGCCCCAACCCCAAGGAAAGAACTAGGGGTGCTCTCCCCACGCCCCTCCGCCTGGTCCCCACAAGCAGCCCCATTCCCAGCCTCCGCACCCGCCCTGTTCTGGAACCGCGCCTGAGGCTTGGGTGGTGGGGGGCACAGCGCACAAAGTGCCTTTTGAGCCCCGCGCCTCGGGGACGCCCCCCGCCCAGGCCTAGGGAGGGCATCTAAGCATGAGGCTTTGCCCTCTGGGGCCTGGGAAACGTCCTGGGGCCAGCCAGGTTGGGGAAGGGGGCGTCAGAGCCCAGTAGTCTCCCTGGAATCCCGTCCCCACCTCCCTGTCTCGACGCCCACAACCCCCGGTCCCGGGGCTCCCACTCCCACCCCTAGAGTCACGCTCAGGAGGGAGGGGACTGTGCGAGCCGTGACGGCGTGGTCGGGGGGCGGTTGGTGCGCTGCGAGCCGGGAGATGGAGGCGGAGGGCCAGGAGTACGGGGATGCAGGGGCTGCGGCGCGGGCTCCCCAGGACGCCAGGGTCAACTCACCCATCTCCCACCGCGTCTCAGCAGCAGGGGCAGCAGCGGCGGCGGCGGGGGCGGCGGCGGCGGCGGTGGCTCCGCCGCCCCCAGCGGAGAGATGCTGGCGTCCGCCGCAGCCTCTCGCCCCATCCCGGGCTCAGGCGGCGGCTGCGGCGGGCGGCAGGCAACGAGGGCCTCGCGGCCCGGGCCCGGCCCCTATCTCCGCCCCACACCCCCACCTCCACCCCGTCCCGCGGTCCAGGCACGGCCGCCTGGCTGCACCCCGGGGCCGCGGCGGGGGGCCGGCGAGCGCACGGGCGCGGGGGAGGGGCCCCCCGGGAGGCGCGCGTCGGGGGAAAGAGGTGTGTTGAGGCGAGGCCCGAGCGCGGCGAGCAGAGGTGCAGGCTCCCGCTGGGCTTGGCGTCTCAGGCCCCTGCCCCACCCCCCTCCGTTCGCTGCGCTGCCCAGGGCCTGGGGGCGCCTCTGGCTGCAGTCTCTGGCCACAGCTTCGCGCCTCCCGCGTGCGCGATCAAGTGTGTGTGTGTGTGTGTGTGTGTGTGTGTGTGTGTGTCTGTCTGGCGTGTGCCAGGGTCCGCGTGTCCGGTTCTGGTGTGTGCGTGGATGTGTGCGCCCGTGTTCTGCTGTGTGCATGGGAATGTGTGACCTACAGCTCCCGGGAGTGCATGGGCGTGTACATCTGTGTTAAGGTGTGTGCCAGGTCCTGGCGGCCCTTCCTGCCTGTACCTGAGCCGGGGTTATGTGCACGTGTCCGTGACCGCGTGGAGAGGCCTCTGGGGCCTGTATGCGTGCGTGGCTCTGGGCAGCTGTGCTTACGTGTACACCCATCCATGATCGTGTGCAGAGGCCTGGGCTTCTATTGTGGCGCGTGCATGGCGCTAGGCCTTTTACCGAGTCTACACAGGTCTGTGTCCGTGCAGGTGGCCAGAGTATACCGCCACTGGAGCACGGGCTTTGTCCACCTGTATCCTTCTGACTCCCTCCATCGCTGTATATGCCCAGAGTCATCGTGGCCCCGTGACTCCTGGCCCTGGAAGTCCAGGGCGTAAACCTCCCCCTCCCTCGCCCCCCTCAGCGGGCACTAAAACTCCCATGGTCGTCACTCTCCCCACCTCTTGAGTCTCCTCTCCTGCCATCTGGCCACCAGCGGTTCTCCAAGCGCCCACCACTTCACACTCTGGCCCCTCACGATCTTGCTTCGGGCTCCCAGGCAGCCCCCACGCGCTTCCCGCCCTTCTGGAAGTTCCTTCCGCCTCATTCGTTGATTTTATACATTGCTACTCTCCATATGCTAATATCTTGGTGAGGATTTTCTTGTCTCTATTTATGGATAATAATAATGCAAGCAATTTTGAACACTTTAACTTCACTTAACATCGCTCTGCACTTATGTGTGTTGTTGCTTTGTGTTTTAATTCTGTCTTGTGTCTTTTAAAAATACTCAACATTTTTGTAACTGATATGACACGTCCAATGTTCATTTCAATTTACCTATATATTTAATTATTTTTTTCCTCTCCTTGCATCTCAGAATTTCTATCTGGGACCATTTTTCTTCTGTTCATTTATGTACATACTTCAGAATTTTCATGAGTGAGAATGGCCTGGTAATGAATCTCTGTTTAAGAAATGTATTTATTTCCTCTTACTGTCTACTCATTTTCACTGAATAGACAGTTCTAGGTGGGTAGTTATTTTCTTTGATCATATAGGAAGTGTCATTCCACTGTCCTTTGTCTTTCCTAGTTGCTATTGAGAAATTAGCTGTCTACCTGTTTCTCCTTTGAACATAATTTATTCCCCACCATGCGCCTTTCCTGCACAATCTTCGGTTACTTTTACGATTTTACTTTTTTTTTTTTTAGTGTTTACATATTTTTGACAGAGACAGAGAGTGAGAGAGAGAGAGAGAGCGCGCTCGCGCGCGCGCGCGCGCATAAGTGGGGGAGGGGCAGAGAGAGAGGGAGACACAGAATCTGAAGCAGGCCCCAGGTCCAAGCTGTCAGCACACAGCCCCTACGTGGGGCTCAAACTCGCGTATCTCAAGCTCATGACCTGAGCCGAAGTCGGATGCTCAACTGACTTAGCCACCTTGGTTTTGGGTTTACTGCAGTTATGTTATTATGTGTCTAGGTTTTGATGTCTTATTATTTCCCTTAATAAACAATGAATATTTTGTAATTTGAATTCATTTGGCTTTTTGATTCTGTGATTTAGTGTCTCAGATTAAATATATTTAGACTTTCTTATCTAGCTTCCCTGTTACTTAACCTCTCTCGTGTATCCATGGTTGTATTTTTTTTTTTTTTTGGTCTCTTTCTTATATTCTCAATTATTTCTTCTATTTTCCTTGTTAATTGTCATTTATGCTGTATCCAATCTACTCTCTATAGAAATTTTGGTTGTTGCATCTTTAAAACAGTTTTCTTGGGGTCTTAAACAAGTCTAAAGGGGTGCCTGGGCGGCTCAGTCAGTTAAGCATCCAACTCTTGATTCCAGCTCAGGTCATGATCTCAGAGTGTGTGGGTTTGAGCCCTGGGTGGGACTCTGGGCTGACTGCATGGAGCCTGCTTGGGATTCTTTTTCTCACTCTCTTTCTGCCTCTCCCCTGCTCATGCTCCCTCTCTCAAAATAAATAAGTAAACTTTATTTAAAAATCTATTAAAATAATATAGGTTTTTACTCTGTGAAGAATATAGTTTTTATATCATTTACTGAAAACGTGCTTTTAACAAGATGTAAAGGATAAGGGTAGGGATCACAAGTCAGAAAATGGGAATGACTACACTTTAGTTCCTTTTTTGTTTTTCAGTGTTAAAGTGTGCAATGTGATGAATTGATATATGTATACATTCTGAGAGGATTTCCATGGGCTGAGCAATTAATATATTCAATCCCTATGTGTATATATATATATATATATATATATGAATATATATATTCAATCCCTATATATATATATATATATATATATATATATATATATGAAAACACTTAAGTTTTAGTTTGGTAGCAAATTTCAATTATAGGACACAGAATTATCAAGTATAGCCACCATGTCATACATTAGATCTTCAAACCTTGTTCATGTTATAACAAAACCTTATCTGCTTCTATCAACCTCTACCCATTTTCCCCACTCTCTAATCCGTGGCAACCAGGGATGTGCATATATATACATAGTGTGTGTGTGTGTGTGTGTGTGTGTGTGTGTGTGTAACATTTACTTTATCCCTCAGTCCATCAATGGAAGCATGTTTTTTTTTCCCATACCTTGGCTATTGCAAACAGTGCTGTTGTGAACATGGGAGTGCAGATATCTCTTTGAAATAATAATTTAATTTCTTTTGGATAAATATACTCAGAAATGGGGCTGATGGGTCATATAGTAGTTCTATATTTTTTTTTATGAGAGAGAGAGTGAGAGAGAGAGTGAGAGAGAGAGAGAGAGAGAGATGGAGGAGGGGCAGAAGGAGCGAAAGAGAATCTTTAAGCAGGCTCAATGCAAGGCTACATCCCAGGACCCTGAGATCATGTCCTGAGCTGAAATCAAGAGTCGGGTGCTCAAATGACTGAGCCACCCAGGCGCCCCAATGTAGTTCTATTTTTAATTTCTTGAGGAACCTCCATAGTGTTTTTAGTGGTAGCAGGACCACTTTACATTCCCACCAAAGGCATATGAGCGTTTCCTTCTCTCCTCTTGTTTTTTGGATAATAGACATCCTAACAAGTATAAAGTTGTGTCTCATTCTCTGTTAATCAGCGATGTTGAACACATTTTCATGTATGTGTTGGCCATTTTTATGTCTTGGAAAAAGGTCTATTCAGGTCTTTTGACCATCTTTCAATTGAGTTTTCTAGCTAGCTATTGCATTGTATGAGTTCCGTATATGTTTTTAGATATGAACCTCTTATTGGTTATGGTTTGGAAATATTTTCTCCCCATTTCATAAGTTGCCTTTTTAAAAACGTTTTTATTTGGGCTCAGTTGGTTGGGCATCCAACTTTGGCTCAGGTCATGGTCTCAAGGGTTCGTGGGTTTGAGCCCTGCACTGGGCTCTGTGCTGACAGCTCAGAGCCTGGAGTCTGCTTCAGATTCTGTCTCCTTCTCTCTCGGCCCCTCTCCTCTCCTTCTTGTGCTCTGCCTCTCTCTCTCTTTCTCTCTCTCTTTCCCTCTCTCTTCAAAAATAAGCATTACAGAATAAAATAAAAAGTTTTTATTTTAATGAGCCGGTGTTCATCATAACAAGTGCCTTCCTTAATCCCCATCACCTATTTCACCAATCCCCTCCACCCACCTCCCTTCGGGTAACCATCAGCTCTCTGTAGTTAAGAGTCTGTTTCTTGGTGTCTCTCTCTGTTTTTCCCTTTGCTTATTTGCTTTGTTTCTTAAATTCCAAATATGAGTAAAATCAGAGTATTTGTCTTTCTCTCTTTTACTTAGCATTATAGTCTCTAGTTTCATCCATGTAATGGCAAGATTTTGTTCTTTTTTGAATGTTTACTTCCCTTGCTCTAGGAGATACATCTCAACAAATGTTGATATGACTGATGTTAGAGAAATTACTGCCTACGTGGTCTTTTAGGATATTGATGGTTTCAGGTCTCACATTTGGATCTTTAATCTACTTTGAGTTCATTTTTGTGTATAGTTTCAGTAAGTGGCTCAGTTTTATTGTTTTACAATTGGCTGTCCTGTTTTCCCATCACCATGTATTGAAGAGACTATCTTTTCCCCCATTTTAGATTCTTGCCTCCTTTGTCATAGATGAGTTGACCTAATAAGTGTATACTTATTTCTGAGCACTTTCTGTTCCATTGATCTGTCTGTCTTTTTTGTGCCAACACCATACTGTTGTGTTTATTTTTTTTTACTTTTTATATTCTCATTGTTATTTCTTTTTCTTCCTTTTAACTTTAGAGTCTGTCTGCTTTTATTTATTTTTCTTTTTTAGGACCATCTTGTTTTGATTACTACAGCTTTGTAGTATATCTTTAATTCTGGAATGGTGACACCTCCAGCTTTGTTTTTCTTTCTCAAGATTGCTTTAGTTATTTCAGATCCATTGTGATCAAGAAAAAAAGAGACAGACCCAAATAAATAAAATCAGAAATCAAATAGGAGAAGTCACAAAAGACATCACAGTAATACAAAGTATAAGAGAATACCATGAACAATGATATGCCAACAAATTGGACAACCTTCAAGAAATGGATAAATCCCTAGAAACATGTAATCTTCCAAAACTGAATCAGGAAGAAATAGAAACTCATTTCTGATTTTGTTTGTTTGAGTCTTCTTTTGTTTTCTTTTCAGTGCAAAGTTTCCTCAACCCTTTCTTTTAAAAACCAGCTTTTAGTTTTGTTCATCTTTTCTATTGCTTTTCTGGCTTCTCTTTTCTTTCTTTCTTTCTTTCTTTCTTTCTTTCTTTCTTTCTTTCTTTCTTCTTTCTTCCAGGTTTGTTTGTCTGCTGTTTGTTTATCTATCTAATCTATTGATCTATCTATCTATCTATCTATCTACCTACCTATCTATCTAACTATCTAGGCCGAGAGAGAGGGAGAGAATCCCAAGCAGGCTTCGCACTGTCAGAGCCCGACATGGGGCTCAGTCTCACGAACCACGAGAACATGATCTGAGATGAGATCGAGAGTCAGATGCTTAACCAACTGACCCACCCAGGTGCCCCATCTGCTGTCTTTATCTCTGCTTTGATCTTTATTATTTCCCTTCTTTTCCAATATTTACTCATTGATTTTCTGTCTGGATGACCTATCGTCTGTGGAAAGTAGGGTATTAAAGTCTTCCATTATTGTATTGTTTGTTTTTCTCTTCAGGTCTATTAGTATTTGTTTAATATAGGTAGGTGTTCTTCATGTTGGGTGTGTATATATTTATGAGTGTTATATCTTCTTAATCAATTGACTCCTGTATCACTGTGTAATGACCTTCTTTGCCCCTTGTTACCATTTTTGGCTTCAAGTCTATTTTGTCTCATGTAAGTATAGCTACCCCTGCCTGCTTTCTTGCGGTTTCCGCTTGCGTGGAATATCTTTTTCCATCCCTTCCCTTTTAGACTATGGACATTAAAGCTGAAGTAAATCTCCTGTAGGAAGCATACTTTGGGTCTTATGTATATTTATCCATTCAGTCACTCTATGTCTTTTCATGGGAGAAGTTAATGCATTTCTTAAACAAGTTTTATTTGAGATGGGGGGAGAGGGGTAGAGGGAGAAAGAGAGAGACTCTCAAACAGGCTCCATGGCAAGCATGGAGCCCCTGACGTGGGGCTCAATCTCACGACCCTGGGATCGTGAGCTGAGATGAAATCAAGAGTTGGGCACTTAACCAACTGAGCCACCCAGGAATCCTTTCAATACATTTTCACTTAGAGTACTTACTGATACGTAAGGACTTGCTTAAGCCATCGTATTGTTTCCTGGCTGTTTTGTGGTTCCCTTCTACCTTTCTTCCTCTTTTGCTGCCTTCCTTTCTGAACTGATGTTTTTCTTTAGTGGTATGCTTTGATTCTCTTCTGTTTATTGTGAACCTATTGTAGGTTTTTGCTTTCTGGTTACCATGAGACTTGCACGAAGCATCTTACATATATAACAGTCTATTTCATACTGATGACAATTAAATTTCAATCACATACAGAAACCCTACACTTTTGCCTCCTCCTTTTATATTCTTGATGTCAAAGTTTACTTCCTTTTATATTGTATATTCATTAATAAATTATTGTACCTATAGCTATTTTTTTAAACACTTTTGTCCTTTCACCTTTAAACTAGAATTAAGTAGTTAACACACCATCATATTGGAGTAGGAGTATTCTGAATCAGAGTATGCTTGTCTTTACCAGTGTGTTTTATATTTTCATGTGTTTTTTTTTTTAATTTTTTTTTCAACGTTTTTTATTTATTTTTGGGACAGAGAGAGACAGAGCATGAACGGGGGAGGGGCAGAGAGAGAGGGAGACACAGAATCGGAAACAGGCTCCAGGCTCCGAGCCATCAGCCCAGAGCCTGACGCGGGGCTCGAACTCACGGACCGCGAGATCGTGACCTGGCTGAAGTCGGACGCTTAACCGACTGCGCCACCCAGGCGCCCCTATTTTCATGTGTTTTAATGTTAGTAATAAGCATCCTTTCATTCCAGCGTGAAGGACTCCTCTCAGCATTTCTTACGAGACAGGTCTAGCGGTGGTGAGCTCCCTCAGCTTTTCTTTGTGAGGGAAAGTCTTTATTCTGCCTTCATTTCTGAAGACAACTCTGCCAGTTAAGTCTTCCTGGTTGGCAGTTTCTTTCCTGTAGTACTTTGACTATATCACTGCATTCTCTCCTGGCCTGCAAGCTCTCTGCTCAGAAATCTGCTTTAGCTTTATGGGGTTTACCTGGTATGGGAGTTTTGTTTTGTTTTGTTTTGTTTTCTCTCCCATTGCTTTTTAACTTATTTCTTTGACTTCGATTTATTCAGTTTTAGTATAATGTGTCTTGGAGATGATTATTGTGGATTGAAACTTCGTGGTGATTCATTAGCTTCATAAACTTGGACGTCCAAATCTCTCCCCAGGTTTGGGAAGTTCTTAGCCACTATTTCTCTGAATAAGCTTTTTTACCCCTTTTTCTCGCCTCCTCCTGGGACTCCAGTGATACTTACATTGTTTGTTTGTTTGTTTGTTTGTTTGTTTTGGTTTTTTTGGTGGGGCCCTTAAGTTTCATAGGTTTTCTTTGTTCTTTGCCATTCTTTTCTCCTTTTACTCTCCTATTTGGATAATTTCTCAAAAAAAATTTAATGTTTATTTGTTACAGAGTGAGACAGAGCACGAGCAGGAGAGGGGCAGGGACAGAGGGAGGCACAGAATCCAAAGCAGGCTCCAGGCTCTGAGTCGTCAGCACAGAGCCCAATGGGGGATCTCGCAAACTGCGAGATCATGACCTGAGTCGAAGTCGGACATTTAACTGACTGAGCCACCCAGACGCCTCCTTATTTGGATAATTTCAAATGATCTGTGTTTCAGCTCACTGATTCTTTATTCTGCTTTGTCAAGTCTGAGAGTGAAGCTCTCTACTGAACTATTCAGTTACTGCATTCTACCAGGTCCCACCGTTCTTATTGCTATATTTAAAAATAGTGTCTAACTCTTTGTTGACCTTCTCAGTTTCTTCTTGTGTTGTCTTCCTGATATTGTTAAATTGTTTATATGTCTTTTCTTATAGCTCCATGAACATCTTTAGAACAACTGCTTTGAATGATTTGTTGAACAATGCTTGGATCTCCATGTCTTTGGGGCCAGTTACTGGAAGTTTACTCTATTCCTTTGGCGGAGTCATGTTTCCCTAATTCTTTGTGATTCCTATTGCATTTTGTACATCTGTGCATTTGAAGAAGTAGTCACCTCTTCTGGACTTTATGGCCTGACTTTGATAAGGTAAGACTTTCACCTCAGAGTGGGGGCATGTTGATGCAGGACCCCAAGTGTAGGGTGTGGATGACACTGGGTCTTTGGCTCAGGCCACTGGGATCCACAGCATCTACAACCCTGTGGTCCTTGGCAAGCGTTCGAGGGGTCCATAGTGGCTTAAAGGGCACTTGGGGTTCTCAGTGGCACCTCCACATATCGTGGTTAGGGAGCAGGCAGGTAGTGGTGGTGGCCAGAGCTTGTGGTGACATACTTGGCTTCAGGGCCCAGCTGTAGGTGCCTGTGTAGTGTCATGTGCCACTCAGACATGCAATGTAGTGGTGGGGTCAGGGTAGGCATGAAAGGACGGACCTCACTACAGGTCACTGGCATGCGCTACTGTGGCTGCTGGGTATCGCCATGGGTGCACAACAGTCTAGACTGTTGACAGAAATCAAGCCTGCGGTGTGTGGGTGCACAGCTGGAGAGACTAGCTGCAGGTGATGATAGTGGCACAGGCCAGTGACAGAAGACAGGGCCTAATTCAGGCCCACAAGCAGTTGCAGAAGCCCTGGCTGTTGGTGTCCTCTCCTGTGCCTCCACAGCCTTCCTCCAAGGCATGCACACTACAGTGGAGGACGGTGACAGTTGGCAGGCTGGCTGTGTGCAAGTGCACAGCAGAGTGGGCTAACCCCAAGTACACACCTGGTGGTGGGTCAGCCTCAAGGGCCTAGGCTGGCTGGCATCTTACACTTGTGCAACCACAGAGACCTGGGATGGCTGCCGCTGCAGTTGCCAGGCCCTTATGGGAACAGGAGAGGGGAGGTAGTGGCAAGAGACTCAGGAAACTGGTAGCAGCGAATGCCAGCACCTGTGGGGTGAAAGCTGATGAAAACTGCAGGGGTTCCATGGAGGCTAAGTTGGTCATTGATTTCTTCAGTGGCAAAAGCTGCTGGGTTTTTCTGGAGAGTAGGTCCTGCTGAGTGGCTTCTATGAGTAGTTCCTGCACGCCTTTCTTGTTCCTCTGTACATGTCAGCTCTATCGGTCTCTGGGTGGGGTGAAACTGAAGTGGGACCTTCCAAAAGGCAAGGGAAACTGGTCACTCACCCTGCTCTTCTTTTTCTGGTAAGTGGGACTCTTGTTAGCTGGGAACTTCCCTCTTGGCACTGAGCAGTGCCAACTTGAAGGATGAGATGATGCAGGCAAGATGAAGTGTTCTTTTCTTTTTGTGTAGTTATTCTCAATTTGTTTTTGTTTTTGTTTTTGTTTTGTTTTGCCCCACTGTGTCGCTGAAGTTTCTTAGGAGGACTCTTGGGCTCTTCCAGAGCCATTTTTTTTTGTTTTTTCATGGATAGCTGTCTGTTGATCGTTGTGATGGGATGGAGGTCTCCTACGTTGTTATTTTGGCGACATCACTCCCAAGTTTCCCAGATCTTAAATTCACTCCAAAATTTGTGAATGATTATGCTAGATAGGAAGGAAGGGAGAAGGTAAGAACCATGTTTTGTTGATCCTGAGTTAGCATAATTCACCATATTGACACTCATTACAAACTGTTACGTTATTTAGTTATCATCACTGTCACCGTTACAAATTAATTTTGAAAATGAAAGCTGAAATGCTTTTTATTATTTCCTTTATGAAGCACCAGAAGGCCAAACCACAGTCTGGGGAATCATCAAGATGATTGTCAGTCAAGATGGATGATCAGCTCCTCTCATCACCAGACCATCTCAGAGGCAGCAGGGAAGGCTCCTATAGAGCATCTGTTTGACTCCTGTTGAGCCATTAAGAGTGCAGCACATCGAGGCTCACAGCATTGGAATGTCTGCTGGAGACCTCACTGAACCGGACACCCTGCTTGGCAAACACCACTGGAAGAAACAAGCCATAGGGGGCTCCTGGTCTGAAGCTTGGATCAGTGAAAGGCAACAGTGGCCACACTGAAATCTTCAGTGGGAATAGCAGGCCTCATTAAGTTACTTCTGATGATGTCCATCAAAAGATTCTTCCATCTTTGCACTATTGACACAGCGTAAACAGCATAAGTGGTTGGATCTGCCCATTCTAGGAAGCCTGGAGACTTGGGAAGAATCCCAAGAATTTGGCAGAGGAGCTTGGGTTTGCAGTTTTGGATCTGGGGTAGCCAACATGCATGTTGTCATCAGGCAGTTGAAACAGCAATCTCACAATCTTAGGAGGCTGTATGAAACATTTTCATAGTCTGCAGCTTTAAGGAAATCCCTCCAGCTCCCAGTGGAAGACATGGCTCATCATCTGGGCCCAAATCACTGCAAAATCTGGCCTATACAGCATCCAGTAGAAGGAGCCACACAAGCTACCTGTACCGGAAAGCATTTGTAATAGCTTCCTCAGAACATCTAAGGCAACAGCTAGAATCAGCAGCCACAGAGGGAACAGTTAAAAGTTGTGGTCCCCCCCAACTAATATTCATATTCTGTGGAAATGGACTCCACCGTTTGAAAACCTGTTGACATAAGTGACTATTTCATTTCACCTTTCACAATGTAATATATTGAAGAAGATAATATTACGAAGCCAAAAGTGAAGCTTGGACTTATGTCCATGTTGTGTTTAAAGCAGGCAACCCAAACCCTAAAGCTCTTAATGCAGTGGCTGGCACACAGTCGGTCCTAAATATATGGTTCTAAGATAATGGGGGGGGGGTTGGCTACCAAGCAACCATTTCACAACTCTGGGGTCCCCGGGGACTCTCACTGGAGATAGTGGGGCGGTGGGTTGTGCTTGAGACTCCCCTTGCCCAGCAAGAAGCAGGCATAAGTCTCAGGACAGGCCAATAGGATGCTCCCTCCTTGGAACACGAACCTCCAACAGCTGGAGCTCCTTCCACCTGAGTGGTGGCACCCTAACCACTCTGTCCTTGCCAGGCGACTATTCCCAAGGGTCTCTCTTTCTGGAGCTACCTTGCTTTCAACCCAGTCCTCCAGGCCCCCCTTGGACTCTGGGAATGCCCATTATCGTTCCAGCTTATTTTTTTTCCCTAAGCTAGTCAAAATCATCTTCTCTGGCTTATGGCACTGACAAATGGAGAAAAGGGGACTCTAAATCCCCTCAGCAAGAGGGCATTCTCTGTGCTGTGACAGGAGGGCTGAAACCCAGGGGGCGCATGAGGGCAGGATGCAAGTCCTTTAGGTGGACTTCAAGGCCTTAACAGGACCTTGGAAGACTGCCAACCCTTCTTGTTCATGCCACTCCAGCCCCACTGGCCTCCTAGCTATTTGTCATACCCAGTGGCACACTCCTACCTCAGGTCCTTTGCACTTGCTGTTCCCTTTGCCTGGAATGCTCTTCCTCCAGAAATCCCCCAAAATACTCTTCTCTTCTTTGCTCAGATGGCATCTCCTCATGCGGCCTCCCTCAAGCACCCTACTTCAAAAATACAAACCCCACCTGTCTCCTTTGCCTACTTCATTTTTCTCCAGAAACTTCCAACATACCACATCATCTGCTTACTTATTTTTCTGTCTACGTCCTATGCCCTGTGAGGGCAGGCTTTTGCCCATCTTGCTCACTTCCGTATCCTCAGTACAGTAACCTGGCATGTAGTAGGTGCTCAATAAACGTTTGTAAACCCGTGTTGCAGTCTGGGTGGACGTGGTCAGGAACTTGGTGGAATAAGCGTTGGTCCCAAAGAGTGTTGGAGATCCTGGCTGACAAGTGCCCTATTGGGGTCCTGGAAGGATCCCACTCTGCCACTCTCCCAGTGACCTGCGTGTGGGGAAGGGAGTAACATAAGGCCAGGCCAATCTGGGTGGAGAGCCACTGTATCATGGAAGACTCAATAATAATAATAATAATAATAATAAAAATGGCAGCTTTTATGGTTGCTCGTCTTTTTTCCTATGTCTCTGTTAAGTGCTTTACATTCACTATCTCTTTTTTTTGTCTTTTTTTTTTCAATATATGAAATTTATTGTCAAATTGGTTTCCATACAACACCCAGTGCTCATCCCAAAAGGTGCCCTCCTCAATACCCATCACCCACCCGCCCCTCCCTCCCACCCCCCATCAACCCTCAGTTTGTTCTCAGTTTTTAACAGTCTCTTATGCTTTGGCTCTCTCCCACTCTAACCTTTTTTTTTCCTTCCCCTCAAAAAGTTCAAAGTTGACGTTGAACATCTTTTCATGTGCTGAAAACTATAGAAAGCTTATGAAGGTAATTGAAGAAGATATAAAGAAATGGAAGACATTCCCTGCTCATGGATTGGAAGAATGAATATTGTCAAAATGTCAATACTACCTAAAGCTATCTACACATTCAATGCAATCCCAATCAAAATTGCACCAGTATTCTTCTCGAAACTAGAACAAGCAATCCTAAAGTTCATATGGAACCACAAAAGGCCCCGATAGCCAAAGTAATTTTGAAGAAGAAGACCAAAGCAGGAGGCATCACAATCCCAGACTTTAGCCTCTACTACAAAGCTGTCATCATCAAGACAGCATGGTATTGGCACAAAAACAGACACATACACCAATGGTATAGAATAGAAACCCCAGAACTAGACCCACAAACGTATGGCCAACTAATCTTTGACAAAGCAGGAAAGAACATCCAATGGAAAAAAGACAGTCTCTTTAACAAATGGTGCTGGGAGAACTGGACAGCAACATGCAGAAGGTTGAAACTAGACCACTTTCTCACACCATTCACAAAAATAAACTGAAAATGGATAAAGGACCTGAATGTGAGACAGGAAAGCATCCAAACCCTAGAGGAGAAAGCAGGAAAAGACCTCTCTGACCTCAGCTGTAGCAATCTCTTACTCGACACATCCCCAAAGGCAAGGGAATTAAAAGCAAAAATGAATTACTGGGACCTTATGAAGATAAAAAGCTTCTGTACAGCAAAGGAAACAACCAACAAAACTAAAAGGCAACCAACGGAATGGGAAAAGATGTTTGCAAATGACATATCGGACAAAGGGCTAGTATCCAAAATGTATAAAGAGCTCACCAAACTCCACACCCGAAAAACAAATAACCCAGTGAAGAAATGGGCAGAAAACATGAATAGACACTTCTCTAAAGAAGACACCTGGATGGCCAACAGGCACATGAAAAGATGGTCAACATCGCTCCTTATCAGGGAAATACAAATCAAAATCACACCCAGATATCACCTCACACCAGTCAGAGTGGCCAAAATGAACAAATCACGAGACTATAGATGCTGGAGAGGATGTGGAGAAACGGGAACCCTCTTGCACTGTTGGTGGGAATGCAAATTGGTGCAGCCGCTCTGGAAAGCAGTGTGGAGGTTCCTCAGAAAATTAAAAATAGACCTACCCTATGACCCAGCAATAGCACTGCTAAGAATTTCCCCAAGGGATACAGGAGTACTGATGCATAGGGGCACTTGTACCCCAATGTTTATAGCAGCACTCTCAACAATAGCCAAATTATGGAAAGAGCCTAAATGTCCATCAACTGATGAATGGATAAAGAAATTGTGGTTTATATACACAATGGAGTACTACAGGGCAATGAGAAAGAACGAAATATGGCCCTTCGTGGCAATGTGGATGGAACTGGAGAGTGGGATGCTAAGTGAAATAAGCCATACAGAAAAAGACAGATACCATATGGTTTCACTCTTATGTGGATCCTGAGAAACTTAACAGAAACCCATGGGGGAAGGGAAGGAAAAAAAAAAAGAGGTTAGAGTGGGAGAGAGCCAAAACATAAGAGACTGTTAAAAACTGAGAACAAAATGAGGGTTGATGGGGGGTGGGAGGGAGGGGAGGGTGGGTGATGGGTATTGAGGAGGGCACCTTTTGGGATGAGCACTGGGTGTTGTATGGAAACCAATTTGACAATAAATTTCATATGTTAAAAAAAAGAAAAATAAATAAATGAAATAGAATTTAAAAAAAACAAAACACCTGGTTTATTAATTTGAAAATAATCTGGCAGCCCTGTTTTCAGGGAGAGATCTAGCTCCACTAATGTTCAGCAACCAGTTAATATGCAAACATTAGCTTGAGACATTGTTTCCCATGCAGTGTCAACAAGGCTGAGTTGTTAACCCATGTTTACTTCCGTGGTCATAGCGTTACTGTCTGTCTGACACCATCAATGAGAACTTTTCACATGTGGAATAAAAGAGCGTATGGCGTAGCATCTTACACTTTTTCATTATATGGGTACACTGAATAAACTTCCATCAGTATTGAATTTGCTTAATGATTGAATTTCCACAGTACCTTCCATTGGTTTGTTTGCGGGGTGCACCCTGGGGTGCGGCAGGATGCTGTTTTTGTTACCCGCTGCTGGGGGTGAGGTGTGTGTCTTCTTAAATGAGGAACACATTGTCTTTCCATATCCATCTCATACCATTCTGGGGAATGCATTCACACGAGAGCTAGTGGGCACCTGGCCGGCAGAAGATCACAGTGAAAGTAGTAATGACTTATTCACAGTTCAAACTTTTGATCTCCTTTGCACGAGCTGATCCTGCACTCCAGGATCTTGCTGTGTGCACATATCCAGCAGATATGGGTGCCTCGGTGGCTCAGTCGGTTAAGTGTCCTGACTTCAGCTCAGGTCATGATCTCACAATGCCTAGGTTTGAGCCCCGTGTCAGGCTCTGGGCTGACAGCTCAGAGCCTGCAGCCTGCTTCAGAGCAGGGCCCGGGGACTCCTATCTTATAGTTGCCGGCATGGAACCTTAGAGACCTTCAGAGATTCACAACACCGATGAGCGATGGATCTGGGACAGGAATGCAACGGGTTCCCGCGGACAGAGATCCCTGAACCCCCAAGCAAGTCCTTTGGATCATGCCCTTGACTCCTGAACCAAGGGTTTCCCTCCCTTCAATCCTCAACTCCTCCTGCCCCAACGTTCCTCCTGGAGGAGGCGTCTGAGCCAAAAAAGCGGCCTGAATCGCAGCTCAGCCTCTTCTCTGTGTCTACCAATCCCTGACCCAAAACATGACACTGTTTTCCCCAAACCAAGCCCCACTGAAGAAGCAGGGGAAGCCCAGCCGTGCACATCCTGCCTCCACACCTTCACACCATCAGCCGCCTCGTGTGGCGCCTTCCCCAATGGCCAGTTGAGCACCGTCAGTGGCCAGGCGTCTGCTCGGCTCCCAAGCTGACTCAGAAGCCAGGACGTCCCAAACCAACCGTCACACGACGGCTCTACCAAGAATTAGGTTCCCTTCAACTGGCCAACCCTGGCTGAGCAGCTAATGTGAACCAACTGGGAACGTGGCCTGTTGGGCTGGTGCTTTGGTGGTTTATTGAATGAAGTCTGGGACTCTCAGTGTTTCACTGACTGTTGGTCTGAGTAACCGTCCAAGCAGTCTGGGCTAAGGCCCGCCTGACAGCAGGGAGGGGTTGTACTGGCTCTGAGAGGGCACCTTCCCTGCTCCTTCCTTTCTCTCCAAAATCCAGGCTGTAGGACTCCTCATCCATCCCTAGACCCTTCAGGGACAGGGGACAGAGTCCCATCTCCTCTTAGACGGTCCACTCCTTTCCCACAGCCTGTGACCCCACTCCAGGATTTTCGGAAGGATCCCCAGAACCTCACGACCTCTGCTACCAAATGTTTATTTCATGAACCTGAAAGCACTGTCCCTTCTCACCACTCTCCCAGGCAGACAAGGCCAGGAGAGAACGCTGCTTTGTTCTGGATTCTTTTGGCAGAAGGCAGAGGGGAAGGGCTGTGGGCAGGGGTGTGAGGGAGGGCAGGGGGGTGGTGGGGAAAGGGGAAGGGACAGCATCCTTGAACATTCCTGCAGAGACCAGCAGAGCCAGAAACCCAAGGAAGGACCTGGTGTCCAGAGGGACGCAGGCCCAGCTGCTGATGGGCGGCCCAGAGCCATGGAGATGCCCAGCTGTGCCCTGCACAGAGCCCTCTCCTGCCCGGGCATCCTGAGCGCTGGGGACTTGGGGGCAGCGGAGGCAGTGCCCTTAGCTGGACACAGTACAGATGGAGCAGAACAGGGCAGATGGGACTCTGAGCCCGCGGACCCAGAGACCCAGCACCTGGGGAGGCCAGGAGGGCGGGAGGCAGGGAGAAGGCTGTTCCGGCACTGGTCCTGAGTCTTGGGTCCTGTTAAGGGGACCTTGTCTAACCTCCTGTGCTGAGGCCACCAGCTCATGCGGGTCACATTCCTGGCTTCTGTGCCAACCTCTGTCCCAGCCTCTGAAACTTTCTCTTCCAAATGTCCTTCCCTTCCACTAGATGCTGCTCTATCGTCCCTTACAACACCCCCATTTCTGATTCCTACGTCCTCGTGTGGACAAGGCATGGAGGTGATCTGGGGAGTCCTCCCCATTCCCTGGAAGGTGAGTGGAGATCCAAGTGTTTACCTGGGCTCCTTGATATTATGGTGACAATATTAACTCCCAGAGCTAGAGCTGGAAAGGCACTCAGCCTGAGTCAGGCTCTTTTCACCTGTCAGCTTCTTAACCACCCCCAGGCCCCTTGAAGTTAGTTCCTGCCCTACATTTCCAGGAAACCGAACCTCAGAGAGGTGACACGACCTGCCCAGTGTCACACGGCACGTGAGTGGATAGGCTGTGATTCGCACCGAGGTTCCTAGGTTCCAAACACCAGAGACTGAACCGCTTTTCTGTCCCATTGTCTAAGGCAGTGGCTAATGATTGAGTGCCTTCTATGTGCTGGACAGCAGCCAAAGCTTAGAGAACGGAGATAAATAAGACAGGTTCACTATGACCCCTCTCCTGGGAACCTAGCCCCCACATGTCCCCAGCATCTAGCACAGAGCTTGGCACAGACTGAGGCCTCAGTCAGTGATGGATAAATGAACAGGTATTGGTTATACAATAAGCACTCAAGTCTGAAGACTTTTTGTGGTCCATCCCAGGGAAAGTGCAGGACAGACGATGTCCTGGGACCTCACGTTTTTCCCATCCAGGCATCTGTCTGGGTCCTCAGGCATCTGTTCGGGTCTGTCGGCTTAGCCCCACTGGACCATCCCAAAGGCTCCTCCCGCTCCTGGAGTGCCGCTCTCTGTAAAACAGAGGTTTAGGATGACTTTTCCAGTGGCACATGCTTCTTCGTTTTTCCCAGTGTTTCTCGATTTCTTGGGGGCCTTAAACAGTATAGAGAATATGGTGAGTTCTGTAGATGCCTCCCCCTGAAAAGCACACGTGAGCCTGTAGTTTACATCCAGTTTCAGGGGCTTCCTAGACCCTAAGTTAAGAATCTCAGTTGTAGAGGATCTTGAAGACCACCGACATTCAAAACCAACAGAACCGCATCTCAAAGGGTGCCATGGATTCAATCAGCAAATTCGTATCAAATTCCCACCATGCGCTGTGTATCATGATGGGTTCCGGGGACCTCAGGGGACAGCTGCAGCATCCAGGGGAGTCAGGAGGCAGCTCCTGGGAAGCAGGAATCCAGTCAGCAGCCTCTGGGCTCCCAGGCCACGCCTACAGAGTGGCCTCCAGTGGCTTCCGTAGATTCCCAAGTCCCTGAGGTGCCTGTGACTTTTCTCCCTCCTGGTCCCTCTCCATTAGAGTCCTCGGGAGCAGGCTTATCCAAAGATGAAGGTGGACGATTCTGAATGTAGGCACTGTCTTTAGTGCTTCTGCTCCAGAGTATATCTCACAGGTGTGCAAGTTCAGCTGCCAACTTAGTGTTACAAGTTCAAAGCCACCCTCATCCTAACTTCCTCAACAAAATGTCAGGAACCTCTTCCTCTCCTTTTTGTTGCTAACAATAATCATGACAACCACCAATAATAACAAAAGATTTAGCCATTCATTGGGCACATGTGTATTGCCCCTTTGGGGGCACCTGGGACTATGGGGTGAATAAGATCCCAGGTGCCCAGGTGGCTGAGGGGTAGGGGTGGGGACAGGATGAGTTGATGCCTGGCTACAGTGCCAATCTACATATCATAGGGTCTGAAACTGCCAGAATTTTGAAGACCGCTTTGAGGAAAAAATTAAAACTGCAAAAACAAATTTCAGTTCAAAAGTGGCAAACTGCGGCGTTAAGAAAAAGTCAAAATATTGGCGGCATTACAAAACCCAGAAAACAATGCTTTCCTGTATTGCCTGCCAAACGTATAACACTTATTCTCGTTTTTTTTTTTAATTAAAAAAAAATTTACTTTGATGTCATGGTCTTTGATCGCTTCTCCATAGGGCAATGCTGTTTCTAATATGTTCAAAAGAACAAGTAAGCTAGGATTGCAGTCTTTCTTCTAACATAGAAGATACCAACTTGTTCTTTCTTAGTTTAGAAAGCAGTGTCAGTGTTGGGGTGCCTGGGTGGCTCAGTCAGTTAAGCATTCGACTCCTGATTTCGGCTCAGGTCATGATCTCACAGTTTTGTCAGATCGAGCCCCATGTTGGGCTCTGTGCTGACCCTGCGGAGACTGCTTGGGATTCCCTCTCTCTCTCTCTCTCTGCCTCCCCTGCTAGTGCTCTGGCTCTCTGAAAATAAATAAACTGAAAAACAAACAATGTCAGTGTCGCAGATCATCATTTGTAACACCATCTAAAATTTTGAGATTGTTGCCAAATTTGGGAAGGACTTTCCTGAACTTCTATCATTATGTGATAATGTCCATGATCTGAGCATTTTGAGTGTTCCTTGTGAACTGATTAACTGTTAATACTCTTTGAGGTAATCACATTCAGTAACTAATTGGTCATCAATGTAAATTTGTAAAGAGTTTTCTATTATCTTGATTTTGTGTGAAACCAGTCAGTCAGAACTTTTTCTATTCCTTCAATAGGTTAAGATTTACTCCACTTTCTTAAGTTGACTATCAAATAATCCAAGAGCCTAATCTTTGATTCTGTTTGAAATTTATCTCTTCCTCTTCATGAATGGTGACTTTTGATATGAAAACTTTGTGTTAGAATCCTCATTGCTTGGTGCATTTATAACGATATATGCTGCACTATTGAGTTTACTCCAGTAGGAATGGATACCAGCATAATTCTGTTGGCTCAGTATGTCCTAACTGAGCACTCCAACTTGTTCATTAAGGAAAAAGTTCAATCCTGAGTATTTGGGGCCTGAAAACTGTGGCAAAAAGGTATTGGATAGGAAATGTTTTCCCTTGGTGATTAAGGACACACACACACAAACACACACACACACACACACACTACATATCCATTTTCTCCATCATTTCCTAAAAGGGAGGCTATCCTAATACACAGAGTAAGAAGGACATTACTTTAGAAAAAATGAACCATAGCCCTTTCCAGGCAGGGACAGTTGGTAACTTGTAACACTGGTTTATGGATTTCAGTCTTGTTCCATTACCTCCTAGCTGTGTGACCTTGGGTAAGTAACCTGGCCTCTCTGTGCCTCACTGCCTGCTCCAGGTCCTTGGGAGGATGAAGCAATCTAATCAGCCACAAGCTTAAACTACTGCAGCTGGTAGTTGCCTTTGTTGTCATTTACGGGCCAACAGTGCCAGTGTCCTTTCGTTCAGGCTTCAGACAGGCCGCTCCTGTGCAGCAAAAATGAGTGGGAACCTTGTGCATCCGCCAAGGCTGAGGCCCAAGCAGAGGGAAAGGCCATAAATGTTCACGGAATCCGGAATGAAGTTGGACCTCCTCCTCACACTCAAGGCAGAAGTTACTTCAGGGGCGCCTGGGTGGCTCAGTGGATTAAACATCCAACTCTTGATTTTGGCTCAGGTCATCAGCCCCACACAGCACGGAGCCTGCTTGGGATTCTCTCTCTCTCTCTCTCTCTCTCTCTCTCTCTCTCTCTCCCCCTCTTTCTCTGTCTCTCTGCCCCGCCCCCCCACTGGCAGCTCCCCCCATCAAAATAAATAAATAAATTTTAAAAAGGATTAAGACGGTAAATTTCATATTATGCGTATTTTAGCACAATTTAAAAAACGAACGCAGCAGTACCACAAAAGACAACACAAAGTTAAAAGTTAAGACACAGACTTTAAGAAAAAACATTTGTGACTCATATGCAAATAAGCCTACAGACTATATAAATAACATTTCTCTATAAATAGGAAATGATTAAAGATCAAGTGACAGAAGAATAAAATACAAATGGCTATTAAATATATGCAAATATACGCAATCTCACTAATAATTTGAGAAAAAGAAGTTAAGAGGAAAAATTATTTCTCAATCACCAAATTGACTAATTATGATTGATCATATTCTCTGCAATCAAGGCTATGGGCAAATAGGAATTTTCATATACTGATGGTGGTACCCTAAATTGGTGATTTCTTTTTGGAACGCCAATCTTTCATTTTTACCAAAATATTAAATATCCACATCTTTTCCTTCGTATTCTAAGATCAATCATTGAAGAAAAAAATATAGCTTATGTAACAACCAATGAATATATAGCTTATGTTCCATTCAGTATTATTGATAATAGTACATAACTGATACCAATGTGTCTCTCAATAATAAACGTTAAAAAATTAAGAATTAAAAAGAAGACATCATTATAGGTACAGCAGAGATAGAAAAGACAACAAATGGATCTTATGAACACATTTATGCCAATACATTTGAAAAATGTGTACCAAATGTACAAAGTCTTTGAAAAACACAAATTTCCCAAATGGGTTCTTTTTTTATAACGTTTATTTTTGACAGAGAGAGAGGGGGGAGGGGCAGAGAGAGAGGGAGACCCAGAATCTGAAGCAGGCTCCAGGTTCTGAGCTGTCAGCACAGAGCCTGACACGGGGCTCGAACTCACAGACTGTGAGATCATGACCTGACCCGAAGTCAGAGGCTTAACCCACTGTGCCACCCAGGCGCCCCCAAAACTGATACTTAGAGAAATGTGACCTCTAAATAGTCTTATAGCCATTGAATAAATGTAATCATAGTTTAAAAGCTTTTTTTTCCTGTCTGTTTCTCTCTCTCTCTCTCTCTCTCTCTCACACACACACACACACACACACACACTCCCAGACACACACACACACACACACACACACACACACCAGTCCTTATTGGTATTAATGGCTAAATACCAAAATTTCATTGGAGATGTCATTCTAATCTTATTCCAATAGTTCCATGAAATAGTGAAAAGGGCTACTTTCCAAACCATTCGATGAGAACACTGTGATCTTAATACCAAAATCAGACAAAAACTAAGTAGAAGAAAGAATAACTATAGGCCAGTCTTTCTGTGGATCACTGATAGACAAAAGGAACAGGAGGAGAAGACATTGACCCAGTCTTCAAGTCAAAGAACCTAACGCAACCCAAACCAAACCAATTTAGTGTATGGTTGAAGAAAACATACCCTGAAGTGCCAAGAACTGTTAATGCCTTTAAAAATATTAGATAAACAAAGACTGGGGTGGGGGACGGCTGCTGGAGAAATTCTCATGAAGGAAGTAGGATAGGAAATAACCATTTCAATTAACAACGCAGGCAACAACGGATGTTGGTGAGGATGCAGAAAAGGAGGATCTCTTTTGCACTGCTGGTGGGAATGTAAACTGGTGCAGCCACTCTACAAAACAGTATGGAGGTGCCTCAAAAAGTTAAAAATAGAACTACCTTACGACCCAGCAATTGCACTACTAGGTATTTATCCAAGGGATACAGGTACGCTGTTTCGAAGGGGCACATGCACCCCGATGTTTGTAGCAGTGCTATCAACAATAGCCAAAGTATGGGAAGAGCCCAAATGTCCATTGATGGATGAATGGATAAAGAAAATGTGGTGTGTGTGTATACACACACACACACACACACACACACACACACACACACAACGGAGCATTACTCGGCAATCAAAAAGAATGAAATCTTGCCATTTGCAACTATGTGGATGGAACTGGAGGGTATTATGCTAAATGACATTAGTCAGAGAAAGACAAATATCATACGACTTCACTCATACGAGGACTTTACGACACAGAACAATGAACACAAAGGAAGGAATGCAAAAATAATATAAAAACAGGCAGGGGGACAAAACATAAGAGACTCTTAAATATGGAGAACAAACAGAGGGTTACTGGAGGGCTTGTAGGGGGATGGGCTAAATGGGTAAGGGGCATTAAGGAATCTACTCGTCATCATTATTGCACTATATGCTAACTAACTTGGATGTAAGTTAAAAAAATAAAAAAATTAAAATCTGGAAAAAAAAGAAAGAACCGTTTCAGGGGCACCTGGGTGGCTCAGTCAGTTGAGCGTCCGTTGAGCATCTCGCTCTTGATTTTAGCTCAGGTCCTGATCACAGGGTGTGGGATAGAGATCTGTGTCAGGCTCTGTGCTGAGCATGGAAGCTGCTTGAGATTCTCTCTCCCTCTGTCTCTCTCTCTTGCTCTCTAAAAACTGAAAAAAAATAAAAATAAAAAATAAAAGAAATAACTGCTTTAGAAATGTCTTTAAAAAGCAGTCTTTGTTTTCTCTCCACAAGGAAGGAGAAATATGGTATTGCATGTGTGGGGAGCTTGGTATATGTGGGTAAAAGTGAAGAAACCTGCCTGGCTGGAACAGAGGATGTATTAGGGGCATATAGAAATAAGATAGGAGGAGAAGATGGGGTGCCTGGGTGGCTCATGCGGTTAAGCGTCCCACTCTTGATCTTGCCTCAGGTCTTGAACTCAGGGTTGTGAGTTCAAGTCCCATGTTGAGCCTACTTAAAAAAAAAGATAGGAGGACAAGCTATGATTGTTTAATCACAATCAAACAAAAAAATTGATTTGTTGAACACAGTCGGTGGCTATGGAAGGAGTGTTTGGACCTGTCAGCCCAACAGCTGACACACAGATCCATGGGATCGATGATGGATGGACAGACAGACTCATAGACACACAGATGAGGGGATGGATTTCATCTTTGACAACTTGTTGGGAAAGTAAAATTATGAAGGTCACTTAGCCATAAATCTAACAGATTTTGGGAGCACCTGGGTGGCTCAGTAGGTTAAGTTTCAGACTTTGGCTCAGGTCATGATCTCACAGTTTGTGGGTTCAAGCCCCGCATTGAGCTCTGTAGTGACAGCTCGGAGCCTGGAGCCTGCTTCAGATTCTGTGTCTCCCTCTCTCTCTACCCCTACCCCACTCGTGCCCTGTCTCTCTCTCTCTCAAAAATAAACAAACATTAAACAAAATTTAATCGTTTTTCTCAGAGGCTGAATTTGGTGACATTGAAAGACACACCCCAAGCCAGGCACACAGAGTCCCACCATGAAAACCAATTGTGAACCGGATAGTATTTTCTTCAGGACCATCCTCAGCTTCTTCCTGTCTTTTCTCTTCTGCGTCTATATCGATTTATTCCTCTGAACTGTTCTGCAGAGCCCATCCGGCATGGGCGATACAGCTGCCCGGAGACCACAGTCAAGTACGTGAGTGATGGGCAAATGTTTACAGTTCTATAATGTGACCTCCTAAAAAGTCATTCTGAAATTTCCTGATCATTACTAGTGAGGTCATATGCATGATGAAAACGCTGCCATTCCTGTCCCCCCCACCCCCACCAAAGAAGATGTCCTAGCCTGCGACCTCACCCTCCTCCTATCCTTATGAAAACTTCCCATTTGGTACAACTCCTTGGAGCATCTCTCTGCTTGCTAGCTGCAATGCTGCCGGATTTGTGGACTGCTTAATATAGTGAATTAGATCTCCAAATGTACTCCAGATTTCGTTTTGTTGTTATTTTTTTTTAATTGAGGTAGAGTCGGCATACAATGTTGTGTTTCAGGTATACGACATAATGATTCAGCAATCCCGTACATCACACAGTGCTCCCCATGAATTTGATTTTGAACATCACCAATCAAGATGCCTACAGATCCGAGGTCTGTGGTCACATGATCTCATGGGAAGGAGGATCCCACTGTGCTGCCTTTCCCAGTGTTTATGTACAGTGCAGCTGGTTTGAGATGAAGGATACCCCCCAGAACACACACTTCCTTCCTCCCAGCATGAGACAGATTCAGAGTCTGAGGCTGTGGGTGAAAGTCATTGCCAGTGAGGAGGGGTGGCCTTGACAAGTACATTACAATCTGGTTGTGTTTCACGAGCCATGGTGTAGCTTCTGGAGCCACGTCATGAAAGTCCTGCCATGTGAGAACTCCCTCAGAGAGCTAAGCCTCTTGCTTTAGTTCAGCGGAGTGGGGGGATACAAAGTCCAGAACATTCGGCTCTACAATGGGGGCAGGTGCTCAGGTTGCCCTACTACCAGTCCTCGAGGCAGAGACTTGATCTGCTTGCATCCTCGCAGAAATACCCCCCACTCTGTGAAGCTGTGAAGAAGCTTTTTATCTTCATAAGGTCCCAGTAATTCATTTTTGCTTTTAATTCCCTTGCCTTTGGGGATGTGTTGAGTAAGAGATTGCTACAGCTGAGGTCAGAGAGGTCTTTTCCTGCTTTCTCCTCTAGGGTTTGGATGCTTTCCTGTCTCACATTCAGGTCCTTTATCCATTTTGAGTTTATTTTTGTGAATGGTGTGAGAAAGTGGTCTAGTTTCAGCCTTCTGCATGTTGCTGTCCAGTTCTCCCAGCACCATTTGTTAAAGAGACTGTCTTTTTTCCATTGGATGTTCTTTCCTGCTTTGTCAAAGATTAGTTGGCCATACGTTTGTGGGTCTAGTTCTGGGGTTTCTATTCTGTACCATTGGTGTATGTATCTGTTTTTGTGCCAATACCATGCTGTCTTGATGATGACAGCTTTGTAGTAGAGGCTAAAGTCTGGGATTGTGATGCCTCCTGCTTTGGTCTTCTTCTTCAAAATTACTTTGGCTATTCTGGGCCTTTTGTGGTTCCATATGAATTTTAGGATTGCTTGTTCTAGTTTCGAGAAGAATGCTCGTGCAATTTTGATTGGGATTGCATTGAATGTGTAGATAGCTTTGGGTAGTATTGACATTTTGACAATATTTATTCTTCCAATCCATGAGGAAGAATGTGTTTCCATTTCTTTATATCTTCTTCAATTACCTTCATAAGCTTTCTATAGTTTTCAGCATACAGATCTTTTACATCTTTGGTTAGATTTACTCGTAGGTATTTTATGCTTCTTGGTGCAATTGTGAATGGGATCAGTTTCTTTATTTGTCTTTCTGTTGCTTCATTGTTAGTGTATAAGAATGCAACTGATTTCTGTACATTGATTTTGTATCCTGCAACTTTGCTGAATTCATGTATCAGTTCTAGCAGACTTTTGGTGGAGTCTATCGGATTTTCCATGTATAATATCATGTCATCTGCAAAAAGCGAAAGCTTGATTTCATCTTTGCCAATTTTGATGCCTTTAATTTCCTTTTGTTGTCTGATTGCTGATGCTAGAACTTCCAACACTATGTTAAACAACAGAGGTGAGAGTGGGCATCCCTGTCGTGTTCCTGCTCTCAGAGAAAAAGCTCTCAGTTTTTCCCCATTGAGGATGATGTTAGCTGTGGGCTTTTCATAAATGGCTTTTATGATATGTATGTTCCTTCTATCCCGAATTTCTCAAGGGTTTTTATTAAGAAAGGGTGCTGGATTTTGTCAAAGGCCTTTTCTGCATCGATTGACAGGATCATATGGTTCTTCTCTCTTTTTTTTTTTTGATTTTTTTTCTTTTCTTTTTTTTTATTAATGTGATGTATCACGTTGATTGATTTGCGAATGTTGAACCAGCCCCGCATCCCAGGAATAAATCCCACTTGATCATGGTGAATAATTCTTTTTATATGTTGTTGAATTCGATTTGCTAGTATCTTATTGAGAATTTTTGCATCCATATTCATCAAGGATATTGGCCTGTAGTTCTCTTTTTTTACTGGGTCTCTGTCTGGTTTACGAATCAAAGTAATACTGGCTTCATAGAATGAGTCTGGAAGTTTTCCTTCCCTTTCTATTTCTTGGAATAGCTTGAGAAGGATAGGTATTATCTCTGCTTTAAACGTCTGGTAGAACTCCCCTGGGAAGCCATCTGGTCCTGGACTCTTATTTGTTGGGAGATTTTTGATAACTGATTCAATTTCTTCGCTGGTTATGCGTCTGTTCAAGCTTTCTCTTTCCTCCTGGTTGAGTTTTGGAAGAGTGTGGGTGTTTAGGAATTTGTCCATTTCTTCCAGGTTGTCCAATTTGTTGGCATATAATTTTTCATAGTATTCCCTGATAATTGTTTGTATCTCTGAGGGATTGGTTGTAATAATTCCATTTTCATTCATGATTTTATCTATTTGAGTCATCTCCCTTTTCTTTTTGAGAAGCCTGGCTAGAGGTTTGTCAATTTTGTGTATTTTTTCCAAAAACCAACTCTTCGTTTCATTGATCTGCTCTACAGTTTTTTTAGATTCTATGTTGTTTATTTCTGCTCTGATCTTTACTATTTCTCTTCTTCTTCTGGGTTTAGGCTGCCTTTGCTGTTCTGCTTCTATTTCCTTTAGGTGTGCTGTTAGATTTTGTATTTGGGATTTTTCTTGTTTCTTGAGATAGGCCTGGATTGCAATGTATTTTCCTCTCAGGACTGCCTTCGCTGCGTTCCAAAGCATCTGGATTGTTGTATTTTCATTTTCGTTTGCTTCCATATATTTTTTAATTTCTTCTCTAACTCCCTGGTTGACCCACTCATTCTTTAGCAGGGTGTTCTTTAACCTCCATGCTTCTGGAGGTTTTCCAGACTTTTTCCTGTGGTTGATTTCAGGCTTCATAGCATTGTGGTCTGAAAGTATGCATGGTATCATTTCAATTCTTGTAAACTTATGAAGGGCTGTTTTGTGACGCAGTATATGATCTATCTTGGAGAATGTTCCATGTGCACTCGAGAAGAAGGTATATTCTGTTGCTTTGGGATGCAGAGTTCTAAATATATCTGTCAAGTCCATCTGATCCAGTGTATCATTCAGGGCCCTTGTTTCTTTATTGACCGTGTGTCTAGATGATCTATCCGTTTCTGTAAGTGGAGTGTTAAAGTCCCCTGCAATTACCACATTCTTATCAATAAGGTTGCTTATGTTTATGAGCAATTGTTTTATATATTTGGGGGCTCCGGTATTCGGCGCATTGACATTTATAATTGTTAGCTCTTCCTGATGGATAGACCCTGCAATTATTATATAATGCCCTTCTTCATCTCTTGTTACAGCCTTTAATTTGAAGTCTAGTTTGTCTGATATAAATATGGCTACTCCAGCTTTCTTTTGGCTTCCAGGAGCATGATAAATAGTTCTTCATCCCCTCACTCTCAATCTAAAGGTGTCCTCAGATCTAAAATGAGTCTCTTGTAGACAGCAAATAGATGGGTCTTGTTTTTTTATCCATTCTGATACCCTATGTCTTTTGGTTGGCGCATTGAATCCATTTACATTCAGTGTTATTATAGAAAGATACGGGTTTAGAGTCATTGTGATGTCTGTATGTTTTATGCTTGTAGCGATGTCTCTGGTACTTTGTCTCACAGGATCCCCCTTAGGATCTCTGGTAGGGCTGGTTTAGCGGTGACAAATTCCTTCAGTTTTTGTTTGTTTGGGAAGACCTTTATCTCTCCTTCTATTCTAAATGACAGACTTGCTGGATAAAGGATTCTTGGCTGCATATTTTTTCTGTTTAGCACACTGAAGATCTCGTGCCAATCCTTTCTGGCCTGCCATGTTTCAAAAGAGAGATCAGTCACGAGTGTTATAGGTCTCCCTTTATATGTGAGGGCACGTTTATCCCTCGCTGCTTTCAGAATTTTCTCTTTATCCTTGTATTTTGCCAGTTTCACTATGATATGTCGTGCAGAAGATCGATTCAAGTTACGTCTGAAGGGAGTTCTCTGTGTCTCTTGGATTTCAATGCCTTTTTCCTTCCCCAGTTCAGGGAAGTTCTCAGCTATTATTTCTTCAATTACCCCTTCAGCACCTTTCCCTCTCTCTTCCTCCTCTGGGATACCAATTATGCGTATATTATTTCTTTTTAGTGTATCACTTAGTTCTCTAATTTTCCCCTCATACTCCTGGGTTTTTTTGTCTCTCTTTTTCTCAGCTTCCTCTTTTTCCATAACTTTACCTTCTAGTTCACCTATTCTCTCCTGTGCCTCTTCAATCTGAGCCGTCGTCGTTTCCATTTTGTTTTGCATTTCGTTTAAAGCGTTTTTCAGGTCCTCCTGACTGTTCCTTAGTCCCTTGATCTCTGTAGCAAGAGATTCTCTGTTGTCCTCTATACTGTTTTCAAGCCCAGCGATTAATTTTATGACTATTATTCTAAATTCACTTTCTGTTATATTATTTAAATCGTTTTTGATCAGTTCATTAGCTGTTGTTATTTCCTGGAGATTCTTCTGAGGGGAATTCTTCCGTTTGGTCATTTTGGATAGTCCCTGGAGTGGTGAGGACCTGCAGGGCACTTCCCCCGTGCTGTGGTGTATAACTGGAGTTGGTGGGCGGAGCCGCAGTCCAACCTGATGTCTGCCCCCAGCCCACCGCTGGGGCCACAGTCAGACTGGTGTGTGCCTTCTCTTCCCCTCTCCTAGGGGCAGGATTCACTGTGGGGTGGCGTGGCCCATCTGGGCTACTTGCACACTGCCAGGCTTGTGGTGCTGGGGATCTGGCTTATTAGCTGGGGTGGGTAGGCAAGGTGCACGGGGGCAGGAGGGGCAGGCTTAGCTCACTTCTCCTTAGGGGATCCACTTCAGGAGGGGCCCTGTGGCAGCGGGAGGGAGTCAGACCCGCTGCTGGAGGGGTGGCTCCGCAGAAGCACAGCGTTGGGTGTTTGCACGGAGCAAGCAAGTTCCCTGGCAGGAGCCGGTTCCCTTTGGGATTTTGGCTGGGGGATGGGCGAGTTAGATGGCGCTGGCGAGCGCCTTCCCCAACAAACTGAGCTCTGTCATCCGGGGGCTCAGCAACTCTCCCTCCCTTTGTCCTCCAGCCTTCCCACTTTCCGAGCAGAGCTGTTAACTTATGACCTCCCAGATGCTAAGTCCCACTTGCTGTCGGAACACACTCCGTCCGGCCCCTACGCTTTTCGAGCCAGACTCGGGGGCTCTGCTTGGCCGGCGGGCCGCCTCTCCGCCCTTCCTACCCTCTTCCGTGGGCCTCTCGTCTACGCTTGGCTCCAGAGACTCTGTTCTGCTAGTCTTCTGGTGGTTTTCTGGGTTAGTTAGGCAGGTGTAGGTGGAATCTAAGTGATCAGCAGGACGCGCGGTGAGCCCAGAGTCCTCCTACGCCACCATCTTCCCTCGGTCCGCAGTCTAACAGTATTGAATGTATATGATATTCATACGTTTCTCTCTACAGACCTTTATTAACTGTGATGATTGTATGGATTCCATTACCTCATCAGAAAGTAAAATGGAAGGCTGCTAGCCCAGAGAAGAAGGTAGAGAGTTAGCCAAAACGCCAAGACAGAGGAATATATCCCAAATGAAAGAACAAGATAAAGGACACGGACAGAGATCTATGAAAACATATAACTAACATGTCTAATGGAGAATGTAAAGCAACAACCATAAGATACTCACCCAACCTAAGAAAAGAATGGAAGACATCAGTGAGACCCTTACAACAGAGATAAAAGAGTTTAAAAAAGAATCAATCAGATTGGGGTGCCTGGTTGGCTCAGACAGTTAAGCATCCAACTCTTGGTTTCAGCTCAGGCCATGATCTTACAGTTTCATGATTTCAGGCCCCATCTGTGCTGATGGCATGGAGCCTGCTTTGGATTCTCTGTCTCCCTCTCTCTCTACCCCTCCTCAACTTTGCTGTCTCTGTCTCAAAATAACCTTTAAGAAAAAAAAGAATCAATCAGAGATGAAGAATGCAGTAAATGAGACTGGGAACAAGCTTGATGTAATGAACAGCAGACTGGAAAAAGCAGAAGAATGAATTAGTGGCCAAGAAGATAAAAGAATGGGCAAAAATGATGCTGAACAAAAGGAAGAAAGACGAATATGCAACACAACAATAGGCTTAGGAAATTCAGTGACTCCATCAAAAGTCATAACATTCATATTATAGGATTCCTAGCAGAAGAGAGAGAAAAGGGGGCAGAAAATTTACTTCAACGAATAATAGCAGTAAACTTCCCCCTCCCCCCATGAACACTCATAAGATCTGCTCTTGTCTTTGTTTTTTAACAGTTTGACTCTGATATGTCCAGGAGTAATTTTCTTTGTGTTTATCCTGCTTGGAGTCCCCTGAGATTCTTGGATCTGTGGGTTGGTATCATCAATCCAAGAAATTTCTCAACCATTATTTCTTCAGATTGTCTCCATGTTCTACTCTCTCTTTTCTCCCTCTGGGACTGAGTTACATGCACAACATTCAGTCATTATTGTTATTGCCCCACAGAACTCAGATTCTCTCTTGTTTTTAACCCCCTTCCACCCCTCCTCACCTCCGTTTAGTTTAATTTTAATAATTTCAATTGATTTGACTACAAGCTCACTGGTTTCTTTTCCTCTGCTTCATCAAGTCTGCTGAGTCTCATATCTATTATGTTTTTATTTCTAATATTTCTATTTGTTTCTTATAATTTCCTGCTTTCTGTGGATATTGCCCATGTATTTATGCATTGCCCAATTTTTAATCACTAGATCCTTTTACATATTTTTATAGTTATTTTAATATTGAGAGAGAGAGACAGAGAGAGAGAGAGAGAGAGAGGGAGAGAGAATGTGTATGAGGCAGAGGAGGGGCAGAGAAATTGGAAGAGAGACAGAATCCCAAGCAGGCTCTGTGCTGTCAGGGCAGAGCCTGATGTGGGACTCAAAACCATGAACCATGAAATCATGAGAGAGAATGTGTAACTCACCTGCCAAAACAGCAGGGGACAAGCCCACAAACGGAGTAACCCACTTGCCAGGGGCTTTCAGGAATGGGGGGCGGGGGGAGTCTCTTGGCTCCTGGGGGTGGCTCCAAGTACTGAGAATTTGCGGGAAAGGGCAGATCTGGGATGAGGGGAATTTTTCCACAGTGAACCTTTCCCCCCTTCCGAAGTCTGGTCTTCCTTCTGCAGCTCCATTCAGCCCTCCACCACCCAATACACCCAGTCAGCACCCCCAGGCGCTTGCCTCACCTTCCTGAGATCCAACCACCGGCTCCTCCACAAGAGGAGGTCCTACCCAGACATATCCAGGGGTGCCCCACACCCGGGGAGGCCCTCCCGCTGCACCCGCCCCTGCACACAGCATAAAAACATCCAGAGTCCTCCTATACCCCCACCCCCAAACTCACCTGCCTCCAGTTCCGCGGGAGGTAAATGCCCAGCCAGGTGAGCCCCAAACCGGAAATGGCCGTCCCCGCCGCTGCCACCGGCCACCTCTCCTTTGGAGACCCTTCCCAGGGTGCTTGAAAGCCCCCTCCCCCAGGATCGCGACCCCGCCCCCGCCTCCAGCACCTACCTCCTTCTGGATGGTGTGCAGCAGCCTCTGTGGAGTGTCCGCCTCTGTGGGACCGCCTCTGTGGGATGAGACGAGGGGGCAGCCGGTCAGCCAAGCGCTGGGGGCGGGGGCCCAGGGCTGCCCTCCCGCCGCTCCTGGGCCCTACACCCGCTTAGCCGAGGTGCCGGAGGCCATGGCCGCGCACTGCGTTCTCAGCCCAGACTGCATTGGTGCCTGCTCTCCGTCTCTGCAGCTGTAGCCGCCGGGGGACGGGCCGAGCGCCTGGTGACGTCAGGCCCCACCACACACCCACCCCGCCCCTTCGGCCAGCTGCCACAGCCGCATGCCGCCATCTCCATGGCCACTATGCATCCTGGCCCCTTGCGGGAAGGTCCTCGGGGCGACTCACGCTCTGGGCCCCTACCACCAGCAGCCCCGCCTCCACAGGAAGCCCCACCTCCCACGCCCGGCGCCCCAGGTCCCACTCCCCCTCTATTGGGAAGGGCGGAAATGCATCGTTCATTCCCAGATCCGCTCCTTGCCAGGCTGCAGGGAAGTGGCCTGAGGCGGTGGGGCCTGTCACTAACATGCTGCAAGCCTCAGGGTTCTCATCTTTAAAATGGATGTAATAGGGGCGCCTGGGTGGCTCAGTCGGTTGAGTGTCCGACTTCGGCTCAGGTCATGATCTCATGGTTCGTGGGTTCGAGCCCCGCGTTGGGCCCTGTGCTGACTGCTCAGAGCCTGGAACCTGTTTCAGATTCTGTCTGTTTCCCTCTGTCTCTGCCGACTCATACTCTTGTAAATTAGGCTTCACCAATTGAGGAAACAAAAGTTCAAAGAAAAGAGCATCATAGGCAGGGTCAAGGAGATCCACTGGTTGCAACTCAGAGGCAGAAAGTCTAAAGTAAACACCTCATTAGGCAACTGTTTCTAACTCATCTGGAGACTGTTTCTTTGTTCTGTTCCCAGGTGGTGATAAAACAATGTGATCGTTTATAAAAAGTCTGTACCCCGGCTGTTTGGGGCCGCACTCTTATCAAGAGTGTTGGTCCAGATCGGTCGGCCTTGCCTCTCATTGTAATAAACTTTGTTGTGACTGTCACTGGTGCCCGTAGCATTCTGTTTTAGGAGTCGTGTGGATGCAACACCCTATTCTCCATTTGTCAGTGCCATAAGCCAGAGAAAATGATTTTGACTAGCTTAGGGAAAAAAAATAAGCTGGAAGGATAATGGGCATTCCCAGAGTCCAAGGGGGGCCTGGAGGACTGTGTTGAAAGCAAGGTAGCTCCAGAAAGAGAACCCATGGGAATAGTCGCCTGGCAAGGACAGAGTGGTTAGGGTGCCACCACTCAGGTGGAAGGAGCTCCAGCTGTTGGAGGTTCCCATTCCAAAGAGGGAGCATCCTATTGGCCTGGCCTGAGACCTATGCCTCTTTCTTGCTGGGCAAGGGGAGTCTCAAGCACAACCCACCGCCCCACTATCTCCAGTGAGAGTCCCCGGGGAGCCCAGAGAATGTGAAATGGTTGCTTGGTAGCCAACCCCCCCCCATATATTAGAACCATATATTGAGGACCTGCTGTGTGCCAGCCACTGCATTAAGGGCTTTAGGGTTTGGGTTGCCTGTTTTCAACACAACACGGACATAAGCCCAAGCTTCACTTTTGGCCTCTTAATATTATCTTATTCGATATATTACATTGTGAAAGGTGAAATGAAATAGTCACTTATGTCAACAGGTTTTCAAATGGAGCCAAGGCCATTAAGGGGATGGGCCTTATATACATCCTCACCGGTAGGAGAACCACGAATTTTGGAACCGGGCTAAACTGCAACCATTCCCGGGACTCGGCCCAAACACCTGCAGCTTGCTATAGTAAGAGACCCCGCTTAGTGATAGCCTTAGAAACCAGTTACGGTCACCAAGTTTTGTTTCCTGCCACCAACATCAATCTTGGTCATCAGAATTCTTGGTAAATGACATATACAAGCATTCCCTTTTGTCTTCAAAAACCTTTTCCTTTTATTCCCTGGATGGGGGTGGGGAGGGTAGAGGCACTACTTTGGTTGCTGCCCAAATGTGTCTTTCCCAAACTGCAATTCTGAGACCCCAAATAAATAACTTTGTTTTTATTTCAGCTCTGCCTCTTCTCTCAGTTGACAGAGTTACATTGTGCATCGCTTCGTAGGATTGCACAAATGCTTTCTTCACAGCTTTTAGGCCTCTTCATTTTGATACAATTTGAAACCTGTGGGGGTGGTGGGCGGAGGAATTCAAGCACAGCACAAAGCATCTTGATATATTGATCAACTCAGTTCATCAGTTGTTAACTGAGATTCATCAACTGTTAACATTTGCTGCATTACCTTTATGTTCTCTGTCTCCCTCTTTTTACAACAAATTGCACACATTGATTGTATACATCTTGATGAATTTTCTCCTATGCACTCACCTGTAATACCATCACTATAACGAAGGTACTAAACATATTCATCACCTCCAGAAATGGATGTGTGTTCTTTCGTGGTTATTTATTTCTTTGGGTAGGAACGTGTAGCATGTGATCTATCTCCTGGAAGCAGAGGCGTGGGAACAAGGTGTGGGAGGGAAACATGAAGGAAGCAGAGAGGGAGCAATTGATGTGATTTTATGCAAGGTGGTGTAGACAACCATCCCTTTTACCCAGGTTTCTCCATTACTTTGCAGAGGCCTGTTAATTATTCCTCTTCTCATCCCTTCCCTCTCTGTGATCACTTCTTCATTATCTTTGCAAAGATTCTCGGCGCTTTCTTTTTGTCTTCATTAGGCTTCTTGGTGGTTTAGCCGCTTAGCTGCTATCTTGATTTCTTAAAGAACCACCTTAGTTTTTTCACCTTCCATTTTGTCAGCCTCTTCCATTAGGTTTATTTTGGTGTGTGATTGTGTCTTCTCATTTCAGGTGTGTAAATAAATACATACATACGTAAGTTCATGCAAGAATGTGTGTGTAGGTCCAGTATATGTACAAACTGTATATCCAAATTGCATTTAGTTGTCTACCGCTTTTTGACTGTGTATCCCGTTTTCCAACTTAAATACCACCTTCTTTCCCACTGCCTTCCACTCTTTTTTTTTTTTTTTTTTTTTTTTTTTGCCCAGAAAGAACCTGGCAGATTCCTGCATGTCATCAGGAAGGTAATAACAATCAGATCAACTCTGGCAATTGGGGTTGTCTATAAGAGTTATAAGTCAGGGGCGCCTGGGTGGCTCAGTCAGTTGAGCATCCGACCACCAGCTCTTAGATGAACACTGGCAAGACCATCCTCTGCCCAGTTGATTTGCCCATAATAAATGGGAGCCCGTTGCTTTGCCTCAGCCCACCTATGCAGTAAAGATTCAAGAGTTATGGGGGTGCCTGGGTGGCTCAGTTGGTTGAGCGTCCGACTTCAGCTCAGGTCATGATCTCATGGTTCCTGCGTTCAAGCTCCACATGGAGCTCACTGCTGTTAGCGAGGAGCCTGCCTCAGATCCTCTAAGGATGGCTCTCTGCCCCTCCCCCACTTGCACTCTCCCAAAACTAAATATAAGGAAAAAAGAGTTTTGTATTCCAAGAGGACAGTGGAAAATCTCCCCTCTGATTCAAATGCTAGTGTAAGCAACTAAGCCCCCACACCAGGCTCGAGTTTCTTTCTTTTTTTTAAAGTTTATTTATTTATTTAGAGAGAGAGAGGGAGCTCTCCAAACTGTCATCACAGAGCCTGATGCGGGGCTCGAACCCACAAACCATGAGATCATGACCTGAGCTGCAGTCAGAAGTTTAACTGACTGAGCCACCCAGACACCACCAGGCTGGAGTTTCTGAGAGAATTCTATGCAGCTCTCTCAGATGACAGCTGCATTTTTGGATTAGAATACTTCCTGATTCCAAGGATGGAGGCAACCCCTTAAGCATGGATGCTACTGGCATAAAGGACCTCACATTATACTGAGGCATAAAGACATTCTTAGGTCTCAAGTGGTATTGAAAGGTCATCCTAGAAATATCTGTGAGACAGAACACATCCATAAAATGACATATGCTAAGAGTGGGGGGTATTTCTGCGAGGATGCAAGCAGATCAAGTCTCTGCCTCGAGGACTGGTAGTAGGGCAACCTGAGCACCTGCCCCCATTGTAGAGCCGAATGTTCTGGACTTTGTATCCCCCCACTCCGCTGAACTAAAGCAAGAGGCTTAGCTCTCTGAGGGAGTTCTCACATGGCAGGACTTTCATGACGTGGCTCCAGAAGCTACACCATGGCTCGTGAAACACAACCAGATTGTAATGTACTTGTCAAGGCCACCCCTCCTCACTGGCAATGACTTTCACCCACAGCCTCAGACTCTGAATCTGTCTCATGCTGGGAGGAAGGAAGTGTGTGTTCTGGGGGGTATCCTTCATCTCAAACCAGCTGCACTGTACATAAACACTGGGAAAGGCAGCACAGTGGGATCCTCCTTCCCATGAGATCATGTGACCACAGACCTCGGATCTGTAGGCATCTTGATTGGTGATGTTCAAAATCAAATTCATGGGGAGCACTGTGTGATGTACGGGATTGCTGAATCATTATGTCGTATACCTGAAACACAACATTGTATGCCGACTCTACCTCAATTAAAAAAAAATAACAACAAAACGAAATCTGGAGTACATTTGGAGATCTAATTCACTATATTAAGCAGTCCACAAATCCGGCAGCATTGCAGCTAGCAAGCAGAGAGATGCTCCAAGGAGTTGTACCAAATGGGAAGTTTTCATAAGGATAGGAGGAGGGTGAGGTCGCAGGCTAGGACATCTTCTTTGGTGGGGGTGGGGGGGACAGGAATGGCAGCGTTTTCATCATGCATATGACCTCACTAGTAATGATCAGGAAATTTCAGAATGACTTTTTAGGAGGTCACATTATAGAACTGTAAACATTTGCCCATCACTCACGTACTTGACTGTGGTCTCCGGGCAGCTGTATCGCCCATGCCGGATGGGCTCTGCAGAACAGTTCAGAGGAATAAATCGATATAGATGCAGAAGAGAAAAGACAGGAAGAAGCTGAGGATGGTCCTGAAGAAAATACTATCCGGTTCACAATTGGTTTTCATGGTGGGACTCTGTGTGCCTGGCTTGGGGTGTGTCTTTCAATGTCACCAAATTCAGCCTCTGAGAAAAACGATTAAATTTTGTTTAATGTTTGTTTATTTTTGAGAGAGAGAGAGACAGGGCACGAGTGGGGTAGGGGTAGAGAGAGAGGGAGACACAGAATCTGAAGCAGGCTCCAGGCTCCGAGCTGTCACTACAGAGCTCAATGCGGGGCTTGAACCCACAAACTGTGAGATCATGACCTGAGCCAAAGTCTGAAACTTAACCTACTGAGCCACCCAGGTGCTCCCAAAATCTGTTAGATTTATGGCTAAGTGACCTTCATAATTTTACTTTCCCAACAAGTTGTCAAAGATGAAATCCATCCCCTCATCTGTGTGTCTATGAGTCTGTCTGTCCATCCATCATCGATCCCATGGATCTGTGTGTCAGCTGTTGGGCTGACAGGTCCAAACACTCCTTCCATAGCCACCGACTGTGTTCAACAAATCAATTTTTTTGTTTGATTGTGATTAAACAATCATAGCTTGTCCTCCTATCTTTTTTTTTAAGTAGGCTCAACATGGGACTTGAACTCACAACCCTGAGTTCAAGACCTGAGGCAAGATCAAGAGTGGGACGCTTAACCGCATGAGCCACCCAGGCACCCCATCTTCTCCTCCTATCTTATTTCTATATGCCCCTAATACATCCTCTGTTCCAGCCAGGCAGGTTTCTTCACTTTTACCCACATATACCAAGCTCCCCACACATGCAATACCATATTTCTCCTTCCTTGTGGAGAGAAAACAAAGACTGCTTTTTAAAGACATTTCTAAAGCAGTTATTTCTTTTATTTTTTATTTTTATTTTTTTTCAGTTTTTAGAGAGCAAGAGAGAGAGACAGAGGGAGAGAGAATCTCAAGCAGCTTCCATGCTCAGCACAGAGCCTGACACAGATCTCTATCCCACACCCTGTGATCAGGACCTGAGCTAAAATCAAGAGCGAGATGCTCAACGGACGCTCAACTGACTGAGCCACCCAGGTGCCCCTGAAACGGTTCTTTCTTTTTTTTCCAGATTTTAATTTTTTTATTTTTTTAACTTACATCCAAGTTAGTTAGCATATAGTGCAATAATGATGACGAGTAGATTCCTTAATGCCCCTTACCCATTTAGCCCATCCCCCTACAAGCCCTCCAGTAACCCTCTGTTTGTTCTCCATATTTAAGAGTCTCTTATGTTTTGTCCCCCTGCCTGTTTTTATATTATTTTTGCATTCCTTCCTTTGTGTTCATTGTTCTGTGTCGTAAAGTCCTCGTATGAGTGAAGTCGTATGATATTTGTCTTTCTCTGACTAATGTCATTTAGCATAATACCCTCCAGTTCCATCCACATAGTTGCAAATGGCAAGATTTCATTCTTTTTGATTGCCGAGTAATGCTCCGTTGTGTGTGTGTGTGTGTGTGTGTGTGTGTGTGTGTATACACACACACCACATTTTCTTTATCCATTCATCCATCAATGGACATTTGGGCTCTTCCCATACTTTGGCTATTGTTGATAGCACTGCTACAAACATCGGGGTGCATGTGCCCCTTCGAAACAGCGTACCTGTATCCCTTGGATAAATACCTAGTAGTGCAATTGCTGGGTCGTAAGGTAGTTCTATTTTTAACTTTTTGAGGCACCTCCATACTGTTTTGTAGAGTGGCTGCACCAGTTTACATTCCCACCAGCAGTGCAAAAGAGATCCTCCTTTTCTGCATCCTCACCAACATCCGTTGTTGCCTGCGTTGTTAATTGAAATGGTTATTTCCTATCCTACTTCCTTCATGAGAATTTCTCCAGCAGCCGTCCCCCACCCCAGTCTTTGTTTATCTAATATTTTTAAAGGCATTAACAGTTCTTGGCACTTCAGGGTATGTTTTCTTCAACCATACACTAAATTGGTTTGGTTTGGGTTGCGTTAGGTTCTTTGACTTGAAGACTGGGTCAATGTCTTCTCCTCCTGTTCCTTTTGTCTATCAGTGATCCACAGAAAGACTGGCCTATAGTTATTCTTTCTTCTACTTAGTTTTTGTCTGATTTTGGTATTAAGATCACAGTGTTCTCATCGAATGGTTTGGAAAGTAGCCCTTTTCACTATTTCATGGAACTATTGGAATAAGATTAGAATGACATCTCCAATGAAATTTTGGTATTTAGCCATTAATACCAATAAGGACTGGTGTGTGTGTGTGTGTGTGTGTGTGTGTGTGTGTGTCTGGGAGTGTGTGTGTGTGTGTGTGTGTGTGTGTGAGAGAGAGAGAGAGAGAGAGAGAGAAACAGACAGGAAAAAAAAGCTTTTAAACTATGATTACATTTATTCAATGGCTATAAGACTATTTAGAGGTCACATTTCTCTAAGTATCAGTTTTGGGGGCGCCTGGGTGGCACAGTGGGTTAAGCCTCTGACTTCGGGTCAGGTCATGATCTCACAGTCTGTGAGTTCGAGCCCCGTGTCAGGCTCTGTGCTGACAGCTCAGAACCTGGAGCCTGCTTCAGATTCTGGGTCTCCCTCTCTCTCTGCCCCTCCCCCCTCTCTCTCTGTCAAAAATAAACGTTATAAAAAAAGAACCCATTTGGGAAATTTGTGTTTTTCAAAGACTTTGTACATTTGGTACACATTTTTCAAATGTATTGGCATAAATGTGTTCATAAGATCCATTTGTTGTCTTTTCTATCTCTGCTGTACCTATAATGATGTCTTCTTTTTAATTCTTAATTTTTTAACGTTTATTATTGAGAGACACATTGGTATCAGTTATGTACTATTATCAATAATACTGAATGGAACATAAGCTATATATTCATTGGTTGTTACATAAGCTATATTTTTTTCTTCAATGATTGATCTTAGAATACGAAGGAAAAGATGTGGATATTTAATATTTTGGTAAAAATGAAAGATTGGCGTTCCAAAAAGAAATCACCAATTTAGGGTACCACCATCAGTATATGAAAATTCCTATTTGCCCATAGCCTTGATTGCAGAGAATATGATCAATCATAATTAGTCAATTTGGTGATTGAGAAATAATTTTTCCTCTTAACTTCTTTTTCTCAAATTATTAGTGAGATTGCGTATATTTGCATATATTTAATAGCCATTTGTATTTTATTCTTCTGTCACTTGATCTTTAATCATTTCCTATTTATAGAGAAATGTTATTTATATAGTCTGTAGGCTTATTTGCATATGAGTCACAAATGTTTTTTCTTAAAGTCTGTGTCTTAACTTTTAACTTTGTGTTGTCTTTTGTGGTACTGCTGCGTTCGTTTTTTAAATTGTGCTAAAATACGCATAATATGAAATTTACCGTCTTAATCCTTTTTAAAATTTATTTATTTATTTTGATGGGGGGAGCTGCCAGTGGGGGGGCGGGGCAGAGAGACAGAGAAAGAGGGGGAGAGAGAGAGAGAGAGAGAGAGAGAGAGAGAGAGAGAATCCCAAGCAGGCTCCGTGCTGTGTGGGGCTGATGACCTGAGCCAAAATCAAGAGTTGGATGTTTAATCCACTGAGCCACCCAGGCGCCCCTGAAGTAACTTCTGCCTTGAGTGTGAGGAGGAGGTCCAACTTCATTCCGGATTCCGTGAACATTTATGGCCTTTCCCTCTGCTTGGGCCTCAGCCTTGGCGGATGCACAAGGTTCCCACTCATTTTTGCTGCACAGGAGCGGCCTGTCTGAAGCCTGAACGAAAGGACACTGGCACTGTTGGCCCGTAAATGACAACAAAGGCAACTACCAGCTGCAGTAGTTTAAGCTTGTGGCTGATTAGATTGCTTCATCCTCCCAAGGACCTGGAGCAGGCAGTGAGGCACAGAGAGGCCAGGTTACTTACCCAAGGTCACACAGCTAGGAGGTAATGGAACAAGACTGAAATCCATAAACCAGTGTTACAAGTTACCAACTGTCCCTGCCTGGAAAGGGCTATGGTTCATTTTTTCTAAAGTAATGTCCTTCTTACTCTGTGTATTAGGATAGCCTCCCTTTTAGGAAATGATGGAGAAAATGGATATGTAGTGTGTGTGTGTGTGTGTGTGTGTGTGTGTGTGTCCTTAATCACCAAGGGAAAACATTTCCTATCCAATACCTTTTTGCCACAGTTTTCAGGCCCCAAATACTCAGGATTGAACTTTTTCCTTAATGAACAAGTTGGAGTGCTCAGTTAGGACATACTGAGCCAACAGAATTATGCTGGTATCCATTCCTACTGGAGTAAACTCAATAGTGCAGCATATATCGTTATAAATGCACCAAGCAATGAGGATTCTAACACAAAGTTTTCATATCAAAAGTCACCATTCATGAAGAGGAAGAGATAAATTTCAAACAGAATCAAAGATTAGGCTCTTGGATTATTTGATAGTCAACTTAAGAAAGTGGAGTAAATCTTAACCTATTGAAGGAATAGAAAAAGTTCTGACTGACTGGTTTCACACAAAATCAAGATAATAGAAAACTCTTTACAAATTTACATTGATGACCAATTAGTTACTGAATGTGATTACCTCAAAGAGTATTAACAGTTAATCAGTTCACAAGGAACACTCAAAATGCTCAGATCATGGACATTATCACATAATGATAGAAGTTCAGGAAAGTCCTTCCCAAATTTGGCAACAATCTCAAAATTTTAGATGGTGTTACAAATGATGATCTGCGACACTGACATTGTTTGTTTTTCAGTTTATTTATTTTCAGAGAGCCAGAGCACTAGCAGGGGAGGCAGAGAGAGAGAGAGAGAGGGAATCCCAAGCAGTCTCCGCAGGGTCAGCACAGAGCCCAACATGGGGCTCGATCTGACAAAACTGTGAGATCATGACCTGAGCCAAAATCAGGAGTCGAATGCTTAACTGACTGAGCCACCCAGGCACCCCAACACTGACACTGCTTTCTAAACTAAGAAAGAACAAGTTGGTATCTTCTATGTTAGAAGAAAGACTGCAATCCTAGCTTACTTGTTCTTTTGAACATATTAGAAACAGCATTGCCCTATGGAGAAGCGATCAAAGACCATGACATCAAAGTAAATTTTTTTTTAATTAAAAAAAAAAAACGAGAATAAGTGTTATACGTTTGGCAGGCAATACAGGAAAGCATTGTTTTCTGGGTTTTGTAATGCCGCCAATATTTTGACTTTTTCTTAACGCCGCAGTTTGCCACTTTTGAACTGAAATTTGTTTTTGCAGTTTTAATTTTTTCCTCAAAGCGGTCTTCAAAATTCTGGCAGTTTCAGACCCTATGATATGTAGATTGGCACTGTAGCCAGGCATCAACTCATCCTGTCCCCACCCCTACCCCTCAGCCACCTGGGCACCTGGGATCTTATTCACCCCATAGTCCCAGGTGCCCCCAAAGGGGCAATACACATGTGCCCAATGAATGGCTAAATCTTTTGTTATTATTGGTGGTTGTCATGATTATTGTTAGCAACAAAAAGGAGAGGAAGAGGTTCCTGACATTTTGTTGAGGAAGTTAGGATGAGGGTGGCTTTGAACTTGTAACACTAAGTTGGCAGCTGAACTTGCACACCTGTGAGATATACTCTGGAGCAGAAGCACTAAAGACAGTGCCTACATTCAGAATCGTCCACCTTCATCTTTGGATAAGCCTGCTCCCGAGGACTCTAATGGAGAGGGACCAGGAGGGAGAAAAGTCACAGGCACCTCAGGGACTTGGGAATCTACGGAAGCCACTGGAGGCCACTCTGTAGGCGTGGCCTGGGAGCCCAGAGGCTGCTGACTGGATTCCTGCTTCCCAGGAGCTGCCTCCTGACTCCCCTGGATGCTGCAGCTGTCCCCTGAGGTCCCCGGAACCCATCATGATACACAGCGCATGGTGGGAATTTGATACGAATTTGCTGATTGAATCCATGGCACCCTTTGAGATGCGGTTCTGTTGGTTTTGAATGTCGGTGGTCTTCAAGATCCTCTACAACTGAGATTCTTAACTTAGGGTCTAGGAAGCCCCTGAAACTGGATGTAAACTACAGGCTCACGTGTGCTTTTCAGGGGGAGGCATCTACAGAACTCACCATATTCTCTATACTGTTTAAGGCCCCCAAGAAATCGAGAAACACTGGGAAAAACGAAGAAGCATGTGCCACTGGAAAAGTCATCCTAAACCTCTGTTTTACAGAGAGCGGCACTCCAGGAGCGGGAGGAGCCTTTGGGATGGTCCAGTGGGGCTAAGCCGACAGACCCGAACAGATGCCTGAGGACCCAGACAGATGCCTGGATGGGAAAAACGTGAGGTCCCAGGACATCGTCTGTCCTGCACTTTCCCTGGGATGGACCACAAAAAGTCTTCAGACTTGAGTGCTTATTGTATAACCAATACCTGTTCATTTATCCATCACTGACTGAGGCCTCAGTCTGTGCCAAGCTCTGTGCTAGATGCTGGGGACATGTGGGGGCTAGGTTCCCAGGAGAGGGGTCATAGTGAACCTGTCTTATTTATCTCCGTTCTCTAAGCTTTGGCTGCTGTCCAGCACATAGAAGGCACTCAATCATTAGCCACTGCCTTAGACAATGGGACAGAAAAGCGGTTCAGTCTCTGGTGTTTGGAACCTAGGAACCTCGGTGCGAATCACAGCCTATCCACTCACGTGCCGTGTGACACTGGGCAGGTCGTGTCACCTCTCTGAGGTTCGGTTTCCTGGAAATGTAGGGCAGGAACTAACTTCAAGGGGCCTGGGGGTGGTTAAGAAGCTGACAGGTGAAAAGAGCCTGACTCAGGCTGAGTGCCTTTCCAGCTCTAGCTCTGGGAGTTAATATTGTCACCATAATATCAAGGAGCCCAGGTAAACACTTGGATCTCCACTCACCTTCCAGGGAATGGGGAGGACTCCCCAGATCACCTCCATGCCTTGTCCACACGAGGACGTAGGAATCAGAAATGGGGGTGTTGTAAGGGACGATAGAGCAGCATCTAGTGGAAGGGAAGGACATTTGGAAGAGAAAGTTTCAGAGGCTGGGACAGAGGTTGGCACAGAAGCCAGGAATGTGACCCGCATGAGCTGGTGGCCTCAGCACAGGAGGTTAGACAAGGTCCCCTTAACAGGACCCAAGACTCAGGACCAGTGCCGGAACAGCCTTCTCCCTGCCTCCCGCCCTCCTGGCCTCCCCAGGTGCTGGGTCTCTGGGTCCGCGGGCTCAGAGTCCCATCTGCCCTGTTCTGCTCCATCTGTACTGTGTCCAGCTAAGGGCACTGCCTCCACTGCCCCCAAGTCCCCAGCGCTCAGGATGCCCGGGCAGGAGAGGGCTCTGTGCAGGGCACAGCTGGGCATCTCCATGGCTCTGGGCCGCCCATCAGCAGCTGGGCCTGCGTCCCTCTGGACACCAGGTCCTTCCTTGGGTTTCTGGCTCTGCTGGTCTCTGCAGGAATGTTCAAGGATGCTGTCCCTTCCCCTTTCCCCACCACCCCCCTGCCCTCCCTCACACCCCTGCCCACAGCCCTTCCCCTCTGCCTTCTGCCAAAAGAATCCAGAACAAAGCAGCGTTCTCTCCTGGCCTTGTCTGCCTGGGAGAGTGGTGAGAAGGGACAGTGCTTTCAGGTTCATGAAATAAACATTTGGTAGCAGAGGTCGTGAGGTTCTGGGGATCCTTCCGAAAATCCTGGAGTGGGGTCACAGGCTGTGGGAAAGGAGTGGACCGTCTAAGAGGAGATGGGACTCTGTCCCCTGTCCCTGAAGGGTCTAGGGATGGATGAGGAGTCCTACAGCCTGGATTTTGGAGAGAAAGGAAGGAGCAGGGAAGGTGCCCTCTCAGAGCCAGTACAACCCCTCCCTGCTGTCAGGCGGGCCTTAGCCCAGACTGCTTGGACGGTTACTCAGACCAACAGTCAGTGAAACACTGAGAGTCCCAGACTTCATTCAATAAACCACCAAAGCACCAGCCCAACAGGCCACGTTCCCAGTTGGTTCACATTAGCTGCTCAGCCAGGGTTGGCCAGTTGAAGGGAACCTAATTCTTGGTAGAGCCGTCGTGTGACGGTTGGTTTGGGACGTCCTGGTTTCTGAGTCAGCTTGGGAGCCGAGCAGACGCCTGGCCACTGACGGTGCTCAACTGGCCATTGGGGAAGGCGCCACACGAGGCGGCTGATGGTGTGAAGGTGTGGAGGCAGGATGTGCACGGCTGGGCTTCCCCTGCTTCTTCAGTGGGGCTTGGTTTGGGGAAAACAGTGTCATGTTTTGGGTCAGGGATTGGTAGACACAGAGAAGAGGCTGAGCTGCGATTCAGGCCGCTTTTTTGGCTCAGACGCCTCCTCCAGGAGGAACGTTGGGGCAGGAGGAGTTGAGGATTGAAGGGAGGGAAACCCTTGGTTCAGGAGTCAAGGGCATGATCCAAAGGACTTGCTTGGGGGTTCAGGGATCTCTGTCCGCGGGAACCCGTTGCATTCCTGTCCCAGATCCATCGCTCATCGGTGTTGTGAATCTCTGAAGGTCTCTAAGGTTCCATGCCGGCAACTATAAGATAGGAGTCCCCGGGCCCTGCTCTGAAGCAGGCTGCAGGCTCTGAGCTGTCAGCCCAGAGCCTGACACGGGGCTCAAACCTAGGCATTGTGAGATCATGACCTGAGCTGAAGTCAGGACACTTAACCGACTGAGCCACCGAGGCACCCATATCTGCTGGATATGTGCACACAGCAAGATCCTGGAGTGCAGGATCAGCTCGTGCAAAGGAGATCAAAAGTTTGAACTGTGAATAAGTCATTACTACTTTCACTGTGATCTTCTGCCGGCCAGGTGCCCACTAGCTCTCGTGTGAATGCATTCCCCAGAATGGTATGAGATGGATATGGAAAGACAATGTGTTCCTCATTTAAGAAGACACACACCTCACCCCCAGCAGCGGGTAACAAAAACAGCATCCTGCCGCACCCCAGGGTGCACCCCGCAAACAAACCAATGGAAGGTACTGTGGAAATTCAATCATTAAGCAAATTCAATACTGATGGAAGTTTATTCAGTGTACCCATATAATGAAAAAGTGTAAGATGCTACGCCATACGCTCTTTTATTCCACATGTGAAAAGTTCTCATTGATGGTGTCAGACAGACAGTAACGCTATGACCACGGAAGTAAACATGGGTTAACAACTCAGCCTTGTTGACACTGCATGGGAAACAATGTCTCAAGCTAATGTTTGCATATTAACTGGTTGCTGAACATTAGTGGAGCTAGATCTCTCCCTGAAAACAGGGCTGCCAGATTATTTTCAAATTAATAAACCAGGTGTTTTGTTTTTTTTAAATTCTATTTCATTTATTTATTTTTCTTTTTTTTAACATATGAAATTTATTGTCAAATTGGTTTCCATACAACACCCAGTGCTCATCCCAAAAGGTGCCCTCCTCAATACCCATCACCCACCCTCCCCTCCCTCCCACCCCCCATCAACCCTCATTTTGTTCTCAGTTTTTAACAGTCTCTTATGTTTTGGCTCTCTCCCACTCTAACCTCTTTTTTTTTTTCCTTCCCTTCCCCCATGGGTTTCTGTTAAGTTTCTCAGGATCCACATAAGAGTGAAACCATATGGTATCTGTCTTTCTCTTTATGGCTTATTTCACTTAACATCACACTCTCCAGTTCCATCCACATTGCCACGAAGGGCCATATTTCGTTCTTTCTCATTGCCCTGTAGTACTCCATTGTGTATATAAACCACAATTTCTTTATCCATTCATCAGTTGATGGACACTTAGGCTCTTTCCATAATTTGACTATTGTTGAGAGTGCTGCTATAAACATTGGGGTACAAGTGCCCCTATGCATCAGTACTCCTGTATCCCTTGGGTAAATTCCTAGCAGTGCTATTGCTGGGTCATAGGGTAGGTCTATTTTTAATTTTCTGAGGAACCTCCACACTGCTTTCCAGAGCGGCTGCACCAATTTGCATTCCCACCAACAGTGCAAGAGGGTTCCCATTTCTCCACATCCTCTCCAGCATCTATAGTCTCGTGATTTGTTCATTTTGGCCACTCTGACTGGCGTGAGGTGATATCTGGGTGTGGTTTTGATTTGTATTTCCCTGATAAGGAGTGACGTTGAACATCTTTTCATGTGCTGAAAACTATAGAAAGCTTATGAAGGTAATTGAAGAAGATATAAAGAAATGGAAGACATTCCCTGCTCATGGATTGGAAGAATGAATATTGTCAAAATGTCAATACTACCTAAAGCTATCTACACATTCAATGCAATCCCAATCAAAATTGCACCAGTATTCTTCTCGAAACTAGAACAAGCAATCCTAAAGTTCATATGGAACCACAAAAGGCCCCGATAGCCAAAGTAATTTTGAAGAAGAAGACCAAAGCAGGAGGCATCACAATCCCAGACTTTAGCCTCTACTACAAAGCTGTCATCATCAAGACAGCATGGTATTGGCACAAAAACAGACACATACACCAATGGTATAGAATAGAAACCCCAGAACTAGACCCACAAACGTATGGCCAACTAATCTTTGACAAAGCAGGAAAGAACATCCAATGGAAAAAAGACAGTCTCTTTAACAAATGGTGCTGGGAGAACTGGACAGCAACATGCAGAAGGTTGAAACTAGACCACTTTCTCACACCATTCACAAAAATAAACTGAAAATGGATAAAGGACCTGAATGTGAGACAGGAAAGCATCCAAACCCTAGAGGAGAAAGCAGGAAAAGACCTCTCTGACCTCAGCTGTAGCAATCTCTTACTCGACACATCCCCAAAGGCAAGGGAATTAAAAGCAAAAATGAATTACTGGGACCTTATGAAGATAAAAAGCTTCTGTACAGCAAAGGAAACAACCAACAAAACTAAAAGGCAACCAACGGAATGGGAAAAGATGTTTGCAAATGACATATCGGACAAAGGGCTAGTATCCAAAATGTATAAAGAGCTCACCAAACTCCACACCCGAAAAACAAATAACCCAGTGAAGAAATGGGCAGAAAACATGAATAGACACTTCTCTAAAGAAGACACCTGGATGGCCAACAGGCACATGAAAAGATGGTCAACATCGCTCCTTATCAGGGAAATACAAATCAAAATCACACTCAGATATCACCTCACGCCAGTCAGAGTGGCCAAAATGAACAAATCAGGAGACTATAGATGCTGGAGAGGATGTGGAGAAACGGGAACCCTCTTGCACTGTTGGTGGGAATGCAAATTGGTGCAGCCGCTCTGGAAAGCAGTGTGGAGGTTCCTCAGAAAATTAAAAATAGACCTACCCTATGACCCAGCAATACCACTGCTAAGAATTTCCCCAAGGGATACAGGAGTACTGATGCATAGGGGCACTTGTACCCCAATGTTTATAGCAGCACTCTCAACAATAGCCAAATTATGGAAAGAGCCTAAATGTCCATCAACTGATGAATGGATAAAGAAATTGTGGTTTATATACACAATAGAATACTACGTGGCAATGAGAAAGAATGAAATATGGCCTTTTGTAGCAACGTGGATGGAACTGGAGAGTGGGATGCTAAGTGAAATAAGCCATACAGAAAAAGACAGATACCATATGGTTTCACTCTTATGTGGATCCTGAGAATCTTAACAGAAACCCATGGGGGAGGGGAAGGAAAAAAAAAGGTTAGAGTGGGAGAGAGCCAAAGCATAAGAGACTGTTAAAAACTGAGAACAAACTGAGGGTTGATGGGGGGTGGGAGGGAGGGGCGGGTGGGTGATGGGTATTGAGGAGGGCACCTTTTGGGATGAGCACTGGGTGTTGTATGGAAACCAATTTGACAATAAATTTCATATATTGAAAAAAAAAAGACAAAAAAAAGAGATAGTGAATGTAAAGCACTTAACAGAGACATAGGAAAAAAGACGAGCAACCATAAAAGCTGCCATTTTTATTATTATTATTATTATTATTATTGAGTCTTCCATGATACAGTGGCTCTCCACCCAGATTGGCCTGGCCTTATGTTACTCCCTTCCCCACACGCAGGTCACTGGGAGAGTGGCAGAGTGGGATCCTTCCAGGACCCCAATAGGGCACTTGTCAGCCAGGATCTCCAACACTCTTTGGGACCAACGCTTATTCCACCAAGTTCCTGACCACGTCCACCCAGACTGCAACACGGGTTTACAAACGTTTATTGAGCACCTACTACATGCCAGGTTACTGTACTGAGGATACGGAAGTGAGCAAGATGGGCAAAAGCCTGCCCTCACAGGGCATAGGACGTAGACAGAAAAATAAGTAAGCAGATGATGTGGTATGTTGGAAGTTTCTGGAGAAAAATGAAGTAGGCAAAGGAGACAGGTGGGGTTTGTATTTTTGAAGTAGGGTGCTTGAGGGAGGCCGCATGAGGAGATGCCATCTGAGCAAAGAAGAGAAGAGTATTTTGGGGGATTTCTGGAGGAAGAGCATTCCAGGCAAAGGGAACAGCAAGTGCAAAGGACCTGAGGTAGGAGTGTGCCACTGGGTATGACAAATAGCTAGGAGGCCAGTGGGGCTGGAGTGGCATGAACAAGAAGGGTTGGCAGTCTTCCAAGGTCCTGTTAAGGCCTTGAAGTCCACCTAAAGGACTTGCATCCTGCCCTCATGCGCCCCCTGGGTTTCAGCCCTCCTGTCACAGCACAGAGAATGCCCTCTTGCTGAGGGGATTTAGAGTCCCCTTTTCTCCATTTGTCAGTGCCATAAGCCAGAGAAGATGATTTTGACTAGCTTAGGGAAAAAAAATAAGCTGGAACGATAATGGGCATTCCCAGAGTCCAAGGGGGGCCTGGAGGACTGGGTTGAAAGCAAGGTAGCTCCAGAAAGAGAGACCCTTGGGAATAGTCGCCTGGCAAGGACAGAGTGGTTAGGGTGCCACCACTCAGGTGGAAGGAGCTCCAGCTGTTGGAGGTTCGTGTTCCAAGGAGGGAGCATCCTATTGGCCTGTCCTGAGACTTATGCCTGCTTCTTGCTGGGCAAGGGGAGTCTCAAGCACAACCCACCGCCCCACTATCTCCAGTGAGAGTCCCCGGGGACCCCAGAGTTGTGAAATGGTTGCTTGGTAGCCAACCCCCCCCCCCATTATCTTAGAACCATATATTTAGGACCGACTGTGTGCCAGCCACTGCATTAAGAGCTTTAGGGTTTGGGTTGCCTGCTTTAAACACAACATGGACATAAGTCCAAGCTTCACTTTTGGCTTCGTAATATTATCTTCTTCAATATATTACATTGTGAAAGGTGAAATGAAATAGTCACTTATGTCAACAGGTTTTCAAACGGTGGAGTCCATTTCCACAGAATATGAATATTAGTTGGGGGGGACCACAACTTTTAACTGTTCCCTCTGTGGCTGCTGATTCTAGCTGTTGCCTTAGATGTTCTGAGGAAGCTATTACAAATGCTTTCCGGTACAGGTAGCTTGTGTGGCTCCTTCTACTGGATGCTGTATAGGCCAGATTTTGCAGTGATTTGGGCCCAGATGATGAGCCATGTCTTCCACTGGGAGCTGGAGGGATTTCCTTAAAGCTGCAGACTATGAAAATGTTTCATACAGCCTCCTAAGATTGTGAGATTGCTGTTTCAACTGCCTGATGACAACATGCATGTTGGCTACCCCAGATCCAAAACTGCAAACCCAAGCTCCTCTGCCAAATTCTTGGGATTCTTCCCAAGTCTCCAGGCTTCCTAGAATGGGCAGATCCAACCACTTATGCTGTTTACGCTGTGTCAATAGTGCAAAGATGGAAGAATCTTTTGATGGACATCATCAGAAGTAACTTAATGAGGCCTGCTATTCCCACTGAAGATTTCAGTGTGGCCACTGTTGCCTTTCACTGATCCAAGCTTCAGACCAGGAGCCCCCTATGGCTTGTTTCTTCCAGTGGTGTTTGCCAAGCAGGGTGTCCGGTTCAGTGAGGTCTCCAGCAGACATTCCAATGCTGTGAGCCTCGATGTGCTGCACTCTTAATGGCTCAACAGGAGTCAAACAGATGCTCTATAGGAGCCTTCCCTGCTGCCTCTGAGATGGTCTGGTGATGAGAGGAGCTGATCATCCATCTTGACTGACAATCATCTTGATGATTCCCCAGACTGTGGTTTGGCCTTCTGGTGCTTCATAAAGGAAATAATAAAAAGCATTTCAGCTTTCATTTTCAAAATTAATTTGTAACGGTGACAGTGATGATAACTAAATAATGTAACAGTTTGTAATGAGTGTCAATATGGTGAATTATGCTAACTCAGGATCAACAAAACATGGTTCTTACCTTCTCCCTTCCTTCCTATCTAGCATAATCATTCACAAATTTTGGAGTGAATTTAAGATCTGGGAAACTTGGGAGTGATGTCGCCAAAATAACAACGTAGGAGACCTCCATCCCATCACAACGATCAACAGACAGCTATCCATGAAAAAACAAAAAAAAATGGCTCTGGAAGAGCCCAAGAGTCCTCCTAAGAAACTTCAGCGACACAGTGGGGCAAAACAAAACAAAAACAAAAACAAAAACAAATTGAGAATAACTACACAAAAAGAAAAGAACACTTCATCTTGCCTGCATCATCTCATCCTTCAAGTTGGCACTGCTCAGTGCCAAGAGGGAAGTTCCCAGCTAACAAGAGTCCCACTTACCAGAAAAAGAAGAGCAGGGTGAGTGACCAGTTTCCCTTGCCTTTTGGAAGGTCCCACTTCAGTTTCACCCCACCCAGAGACCGATAGAGCTGACATGTACAGAGGAACAAGAAAGGCGTGCAGGAACTACTCATAGAAGCCACTCAGCAGGACCTACTCTCCAGAAAAACCCAGCAGCTTTTGCCACTGAAGAAATCAATGACCAACTTAGCCTCCATGGAACCCCTGCAGTTTTCATCAGCTTTCACCCCACAGGTGCTGGCATTCGCTGCTACCAGTTTCCTGAGTCTCTTGCCACTACCTCCCCTCTCCTGTTCCCATAAGGGCCTGGCAACTGCAGCGGCAGCCATCCCAGGTCTCTGTGGTTGCACAAGTGTAAGATGCCAGCCAGCCTAGGCCCTTGAGGCTGACCCACCACCAGGTGTGTACTTGGGGTTAGCCCACTCTGCTGTGCACTTGCACACAGCCAGCCTGCCAACTGTCACCGTCCTCCACTGTAGTGTGCATGCCTTGGAGGAAGGCTGTGGAGGCACAGGAGAGGACACCAACAGCCAGGGCTTCTGCAACTGCTTGTGGGCCTGAATTAGGCCCTGTCTTCTGTCACTGGCCTGTGCCACTATCATCACCTGCAGCTAGTCTCTCCAGCTGTGCACCCACACACCGCAGGCTTGATTTCTGTCAACAGTCTAGACTGTTGTGCACCCATGGCGATACCCAGCAGCCACAGTAGCGCATGCCAGTGACCTGTAGTGAGGTCCGTCCTTTCATGCCTACCCTGACCCCACCACTACATTGCATGTCCGAGTGGCACATGACACTACACAGGCACCTACAGCTGGGCCCTGAAGCCAAGTATGTCACCACAAGCTCTGGCCACCACCACTACCTGCCTGCTCCCTAACCACGATATGTGGAGGTGCCACTGAGAACCCCAAGTGCCCTTTAAGCCACTATGGACCCCTCGAACGCTTGCCAAGGACCACAGGGTTGTAGATGCTGTGGATCCCAGTGGCCTGAGCCAAAGACCCAGTGTCATCCACACCCTACACTTGGGGTCCTGCATCAACATGCCCCCACTCTGAGGTGAAAGTCTTACCTTATCAAAGTCAGGCCATAAAGTCCAGAAGAGGTGACTACTTCTTCAAATGCACAGATGTACAAAATGCAATAGGAATCACAAAGAATTAGGGAAACATGACTCCGCCAAAGGAATAGAGTAAACTTCCAGTAACTGGCCCCAAAGACATGGAGATCCAAGCATTGTTCAACAAATCATTCAAAGCAGTTGTTCTAAAGATGTTCATGGAGCTATAAGAAAAGACATATAAACAATTTAACAATATCAGGAAGACAACACAAGAAGAAACTGAGAAGGTCAACAAAGAGTTAGACACTATTTTTAAATATAGCAATAAGAACGGTGGGACCTGGTAGAATGCAGTAACTGAATAGTTCAGTAGAGAGCTTCACTCTCAGACTTGACAAAGCAGAATAAAGAATCAGTGAGCTGAAACACAGATCATTTGAAATTATCCAAATAAGGAGGCGTCTGGGTGGCTCAGTCAGTTAAATGTCCGACTTCGACTCAGGTCATGATCTCGCAGTTTGCGAGATCCCCCATTGGGCTCTGTGCTGACGACTCAGAGCCTGGAGCCTGCTTTGGATTCTGTGCCTCCCTCTGTCCCTGCCCCTCTCCTGCTCGTGCTCTGTCTCACTCTGTAACAAATAAACATTAAATTTTTTTTGAGAAATTATCCAAATAGGAGAGTAAAAGGAGAAAAGAATGGCAAAGAACAAAGAAAACCTATGAAACTTAAGGGCCCCACCAAAAAAACCAAAACAAACAAACAAACAAACAAACAAACAATGTAAGTATCACTGGAGTCCCAGGAGGAGGCGAGAAAAAGGGGTAAAAAAGCTTATTCAGAGAAATAGTGGCTAAGAACTTCCCAAACCTGGGGAGAGATTTGGACGTCCAAGTTTATGAAGCTAATGAATCACCACGAAGTTTCAATCCACAATAATCATCTCCAAGACACATTATACTAAAACTGAATAAATCGAAGTCAAAGAAATAAGTTAAAAAGCAATGGGAGAGAAAACAAAACAAAACAAAACAAAACTCCCATACCAGGTAAACCCCATAAAGCTAAAGCAGATTTCTGAGCAGAGAGCTTGCAGGCCAGGAGAGAATGCAGTGATATAGTCAAAGTACTACAGGAAAGAAACTGCCAACCAGGAAGACTTAACTGGCAGAGTTGTCTTCAGAAATGAAGGCAGAATAAAGACTTTCCCTCACAAAGAAAAGCTGAGGGAGCTCACCACCGCTAGACCTGTCTCGTAAGAAATGCTGAGAGGAGTCCTTCACGCTGGAATGAAAGGATGCTTATTACTAACATTAAAACACATGAAAATAGGGGCGCCTGGGTGGCGCAGTCGGTTAAGCGTCCGACTTCAGCCAGGTCACGATCTCGCGGTCCGTGAGTTCGAGCCCCGCGTCAGGCTCTGGGCTGATGGCTCGGAGCCTGGAGCCTGTTTCCGATTCTGTGTCTCCCTCTCTCTCTGCCCCTCCCCCGTTCATGCTCTGTCTCTCTCTGTCCCAAAAATAAATAAAAAACGTTGAAAAAAAAAATTAAAAAAAAAAACACATGAAAATATAAAACACACTGGTAAAGACAAGCATACTCTGATTCAGAATACTCCTACTCCAATATGATGGTGTGTTAACTACTTAATTCTAGTTTAAAGGTGAAAGGACAAAAGTGTTTAAAAAAATAGCTATAGGTACAATAATTTATTAATGAATATACAATATAAAAGGAAGTAAACTTTGACATCAAGAATATAAAAGGAGGAGGCAAAAGTGTAGCGTTTCTGTATGTGATTGAAATTTAATTGTCATCAGTATGAAATAGACTGTTATATATGTAAGATGCTTCGTGCAAGTCTCATGGTAACCAGAAAGCAAAAACCTACAATAGGTTCACAATAAACAGAAGAGAATCAAAGCATACCACTAAAGAAAAACATCAGTTCAGAAAGGAAGGCAGCAAAAGAGGAAGAAAGGTAGAAGGGAACCACAAAACAGCCAGGAAACAATACGATGGCTTAAGCAAGTCCTTACGTATCAGTAAGTACTCTAAGTGAAAATGTATTGAAAGGATTCCTGGGTGGCTCAGTTGGTTAAGTGCCCAACTCTTGATTTCATCTCAGCTCACGATCCCAGGGTCGTGAGATTGAGCCCCACGTCAGGGGCTCCATGCTTGCCATGGAGCCTGTTTGAGAGTCTCTCTCTTTCTCCCTCTACCCCTCTCCCCCCATCTCAAATAAAACTTGTTTAAGAAATGCATTAACTTCTCCCATGAAAAGACATAGAGTGACTGAATGGATAAATATACATAAGACCCAAAGTATGCTTCCTACAGGAGATTTACTTCAGCTTTAATGTCCATAGTCTAAAAGGGAAGGGATGGAAAAAGATATTCCACGCAAGCGGAAACCGCAAGAAAGCAGGCAGGGGTAGCTATACTTACATGAGACAAAATAGACTTGAAGCCAAAAATGGTAACAAGGGGCAAAGCATTACACAGTGATACAGGAGTCAATTGATTAAGAAGATATAACACTCATAAATATATACACACCCAACATGAAGAACACCTACCTATATTAAACAAATACTAATAGACCTGAAGAGAAAAACAAACAATACAATAATGGAAGACTTTAATACCCTACTTTCCACAGACGATAGGTCATCCAGACAGAAAATCAATGAGTAAATATTGGAAAAGAAGGGAAATAATAAAGATCAAAGCAGAGATAAAGACAGCAGATGGGGCACCTGGGTGGGTCAGTTGGTTAAGCATCTGACTCTCGATCTCATCTCAGATCATGTTCTCGTGGTTCGTGAGACTGAGCCCCATGTCGGGCTCTGACAGTGCGAAGCCTGCTTGGGATTCTCTCCCTCTCTCTCGGCCTAGATAGTTAGATAGATAGGTAGGTAGATAGATAGATAGATAGATAGATCAATAGATTAGATAGATAAACAAACAGCAGACAAACAAACCTGGAAGAAAGAAAGAAAGAAAGAAAGAAAGAAAGAAAGAAAGAAAGAAAGAAAAGAGAAGCCAGAAAAGCAATAGAAAAGATGAACAAAACTAAAAGCTGGTTTTTAAAAGAAAGGGTTGAGGAAACTTTGCACTGAAAAGAAAACAAAAGAAGACTCAAACAAACAAAATCAGAAATGAGTTTCTATTTCTTCCTGATTCAGTTTTGGAAGATTACATGTTTCTAGGGATTTATCCATTTCTTGAAGGTTGTCCAATTTGTTGGCATATCATTGTTCATGGTATTCTCTTATACTTTGTATTACTGTGATGTCTTTTGTGACTTCTCCTATTTGATTTCTGATTTTATTTATTTGGGTCTGTCTCTTTTTTTCTTGATCACAATGGATCTGAAATAACTAAAGCAATCTTGAGAAAGAAAAACAAAGCTGGAGGTGTCACCATTCCAGAATTAAAGATATACTACAAAGCTGTAGTAATCAAAACAAGATGGTCCTAAAAAAGAAAAATAAATAAAAGCAGACAGACTCTAAAGTTAAAAGGAAGAAAAAGAAATAACAATGAGAATATAAAAAGTAAAAAAAAATAAACACAACAGTATGGTGTTGGCACAAAAAAGACAGACAGATCAATGGAACAGAAAGTGCTCAGAAATAAGTATACACTTATTAGGTCAACTCATCTATGACAAAGGAGGCAAGAATCTAAAATGGGGGAAAAGATAGTCTCTTCAATACATGGTGATGGGAAAACAGGACAGCCAATTGTAAAACAATAAAACTGAGCCACTTACTGAAACTATACACAAAAATGAACTCAAAGTAGATTAAAGATCCAAATGTGAGACCTGAAACCATCAATATCCTAAAAGACCACGTAGGCAGTAATTTCTCTAACATCAGTCATATCAACATTTGTTGAGATGTATCTCCTAGAGCAAGGGAAGTAAACATTCAAAAAAGAACAAAATCTTGCCATTACATGGATGAAACTAGAGACTATAATGCTAAGTAAAAGAGAGAAAGACAAATACTCTGATTTTACTCATATTTGGAATTTAAGAAACAAAGCAAATAAGCAAAGGGAAAAACAGAGAGAGACACCAAGAAACAGACTCTTAACTACAGAGAGCTGATGGTTACCCGAAGGGAGGTGGGTGGAGGGGATTGGTGAAATAGGTGATGGGGATTAAGGAAGGCACTTGTTATGATGAACACCGGCTCATTAAAATAAAAACTTTTTATTTTATTCTGTAATGCTTATTTTTGAAGAGAGAGGGAAAGAGAGAGAGAAAGAGAGAGAGAGGCAGAGCACAAGAAGGAGAGGAGAGGGGCCGAGAGAGAAGGAGACAGAATCTGAAGCAGACTCCAGGCTCTGAGCTGTCAGCACAGAGCCCAGTGCAGGGCTCAAACCCACGAACCCTTGAGACCATGACCTGAGCCAAAGTTGGATGCCCAACCAACTGAGCCCAAATAAAAACGTTTTTAAAAAGGCAACTTATGAAATGGGGAGAAAATATTTCCAAACCATAACCAATAAGAGGTTCATATCTAAAAACATATACGGAACTCATACAATGCAATAGCTAGCTAGAAAACTCAATTGAAAGATGGTCAAAAGACCTGAATAGACCTTTTTCCAAGACATAAAAATGGCCAACACATACATGAAAATGTGTTCAACATCGCTGATTAACAGAGAATGAGACACAACTTTATACTTGTTAGGATGTCTATTATCCAAAAAACAAGAGGAGAGAAGGAAACGCTCATATGCCTTTGGTGGGAATGTAAAGTGGTCCTGCTACCACTAAAAACACTATGGAGGTTCCTCAAGAAATTAAAAATAGAACTACATTGGGGCGCCTGGGTGGCTCAGTCATTTGAGCACCCGACTCTTGATTTCAGCTCAGGACATGATCTCAGGGTCCTGGGATGTAGCCTTGCATTGAGCCTGCTTAAAGATTCTCTTTCGCTCCTTCTGCCCCTCCTCCATCTCTCTCTCTCTCTCTCTCTCACTCTCTCTCTCACTCTCTCTCTCATAAAAAAAAATATAGAACTACTATATGACCCATCAGCCCCATTTCTGAGTATATTTATCCAAAAGAAATTAAATTATTATTTCAAAGAGATATCTGCACTCCCATGTTCACAACAGCACTGTTTGCAATAGCCAAGGTATGGGAAAAAAAAACATGCTTCCATTGATGGACTGAGGGATAAAGTAAATGTTACACACACACACACACACACACACACACACACACACACTATGTATATATATGCACATCCCTGGTTGCCACGGATTAGAGAGTGGGGAAAATGGGTAGAGGTTGATAGAAGCAGATAAGGTTTTGTTATAACATGAACAAGGTTTGAAGATCTAATGTATGACATGGTGGCTATACTTGATAATTCTGTGTCCTATAATTGAAATTTGCTACCAAACTAAAACTTAAGTGTTTTCATATATATATATATATATATATATATATATATATAGGGATTGAATATATATATTCATATATATATATATATATATATATACACATAGGGATTGAATATATTAATTGCTCAGCCCATGGAAATCCTCTCAGAATGTATACATATATCAATTCATCACATTGCACACTTTAACACTGAAAAACAAAAAAGGAACTAAAGTGTAGTCATTCCCATTTTCTGACTTGTGATCCCTACCCTTATCCTTTACATCTTGTTAAAAGCACGTTTTCAGTAAATGATATAAAAACTATATTCTTCACAGAGTAAAAACCTATATTATTTTAATAGATTTTTAAATAAAGTTTACTTATTTATTTTGAGAGAGGGAGCATGAGCAGGGGAGAGGCAGAAAGAGAGTGAGAAAAAGAATCCCAAGCAGGCTCCATGCAGTCAGCCCAGAGTCCCACCCAGGGCTCAAACCCACACACTCTGAGATCATGACCTGAGCTGGAATCAAGAGTTGGATGCTTAACTGACTGAGCCGCCCAGGCACCCCTTTAGACTTGTTTAAGACCCCAAGAAAACTGTTTTAAAGATGCAACAACCAAAATTTCTATAGAGAGTAGATTGGATACAGCATAAATGACAATTAACAAGGAAAATAGAAGAAATAATTGAGAATATAAGAAAGAGACCAAAAAAAAAAAAAATACAACCATGGATACACGAGAGAGGTTAAGTAACAGGGAAGCTAGATAAGAAAGTCTAAATATATTTAATCTGAGACACTAAATCACAGAATCAAAAAGCCAAATGAATTCAAATTACAAAATATTCATTGTTTATTAAGGGAAATAATAAGACATCAAAACCTAGACACATAATAACATAACTGCAGTAAACCCAAAACCAAGGTGGCTAAGTCAGTTGAGCATCCGACTTCGGCTCAGGTCATGAGCTTGAGATACGCGAGTTTGAGCCCCACGTAGGGGCTGTGTGCTGACAGCTTGGACCTGGGGCCTGCTTCAGATTCTGTGTCTCCCTCTCTCTCTGCCCCTCCCCCACTTATGCGCGCGCGCGCGCGCGAGCGCGCTCTCTCTCTCTCTCTCTCACTCTCTGTCTCTGTCAAAAATATGTAAACACTAAAAAAAAAAAAAAGTAAAATCGTAAAAGTAACCGAAGATTGTGCAGGAAAGGCGCATGGTGGGGAATAAATTATGTTCAAAGGAGAAACAGGTAGACAGCTAATTTCTCAATAGCAACTAGGAAAGACAAAGGACAGTGGAATGACACTTCCTATATGATCAAAGAAAATAACTACCCACCTAGAACTGTCTATTCAGTGAAAATGAGTAGACAGTAAGAGGAAATAAATACATTTCTTAAACAGAGATTCATTACCAGGCCATTCTCACTCATGAAAATTCTGAAGTATGTACATAAATGAACAGAAGAAAAATGGTCCCAGATAGAAATTCTGAGATGCAAGGAGAGGAAAAAAATAATTAAATATATAGGTAAATTGAAATGAACATTGGACGTGTCATATCAGTTACAAAAATGTTGAGTATTTTTAAAAGACACAAGACAGAATTAAAACACAAAGCAACAACACACATAAGTGCAGAGCGATGTTAAGTGAAGTTAAAGTGTTCAAAATTGCTTGCATTATTATTATCCATAAATAGAGACAAGAAAATCCTCACCAAGATATTAGCATATGGAGAGTAGCAATGTATAAAATCAACGAATGAGGCGGAAGGAACTTCCAGAAGGGCGGGAAGCGCGTGGGGGCTGCCTGGGAGCCCGAAGCAAGATCGTGAGGGGCCAGAGTGTGAAGTGGTGGGCGCTTGGAGAACCGCTGGTGGCCAGATGGCAGGAGAGGAGACTCAAGAGGTGGGGAGAGTGACGACCATGGGAGTTTTAGTGCCCGCTGAGGGGGGCGAGGGAGGGGGAGGTTTACGCCCTGGACTTCCAGGGCCAGGAGTCACGGGGCCACGATGACTCTGGGCATATACAGCGATGGAGGGAGTCAGAAGGATACAGGTGGACAAAGCCCGTGCTCCAGTGGCGGTATACTCTGGCCACCTGCACGGACACAGACCTGTGTAGACTCGGTAAAAGGCCTAGCGCCATGCACGCGCCACAATAGAAGCCCAGGCCTCTGCACACGATCATGGATGGGTGTACACGTAAGCACAGCTGCCCAGAGCCACGCACGCATACAGGCCCCAGAGGCCTCTCCACGCGGTCACGGACACGTGCACATAACCCCGGCTCAGGTACAGGCAGGAAGGGCCGCCAGGACCTGGCACACACCTTAACACAGATGTACACGCCCATGCACTCCCGGGAGCTGTAGGTCACACATTCCCATGCACACAGCAGAACACGGGCGCACACATCCACGCACACACCAGAACCGGACACGCGGACCCTGGCACACGCCAGACAGACACACACACACACACACACACACACACACACACACACTTGATCGCGCACGCGGGAGGCGCGAAGCTGTGGCCAGAGACTGCAGCCAGAGGCGCCCCCAGGCCCTGGGCAGCGCAGCGAACGGAGGGGGGTGGGGCAGGGGCCTGAGACGCCAAGCCCAGCGGGAGCCTGCACCTCTGCTCGCCGCGCTCGGGCCTCGCCTCAACACACCTCTTTCCCCCGACGCGCGCCTCCCGGGGGGCCCCTCCCCCGCGCCCGTGCGCTCGCCGGCCCCCCGCCGCGGCCCCGGGGTGCAGCCAGGCGGCCGTGCCTGGACCGCGGGACGGGGTGGAGGTGGGGGTGTGGGGCGGAGATAGGGGCCGGGCCCGGGCCGCGAGGCCCTCGTTGCCTGCCGCCCGCCGCAGCCGCCGCCTGAGCCCGGGATGGGGCGAGAGGCTGCGGCGGACGCCAGCATCTCTCCGCTGGGGGCGGCGGAGCCACCGCCGCCGCCGCCGCCCCCGCCGCCGCCGCTGCTGCCCCTGCTGCTGAGACGCGGTGGGAGATGGGTGAGTTGACCCTGGCGTCCTGGGGAGCCCGCGCCGCAGCCCCTGCATCCCCGTACTCCTGGCCCTCCGCCTCCATCTCCCGGCTCGCAGCGCACCAACCGCCCCCCGACCACGCCGTCACGGCTCGCACAGTCCCCTCCCTCCTGAGCGTGACTCTAGGGGTGGGAGTGGGAGCCCCGGGACCGGGGGTTGTGGGCGTCGAGACAGGGAGGTGGGGACGGGATTCCAGGGAGACTACTGGGCTCTGACGCCCCCTTCCCCAACCTGGCTGGCCCCAGGACGTTTCCCAGGCCCCAGAGGGCAAAGCCTCATGCTTAGATGCCCTCCCTAGGCCTGGGCGGGGGGCGTCCCCGAGGCGCGGGGCTCAAAAGGCACTTTGTGCGCTGTGCCCCCCACCACCCAAGCCTCAGGCGCGGTTCCAGAACAGGGCGGGTGCGGAGGCTGGGAATGGGGCTGCTTGTGGGGACCAGGCGGAGGGGCGTGGGGAGAGCACCCCTAGTTCTTTCCTTGGGGTTGGGGCGGGGGCGGAGCGCGGCGAGGCTCAGGCGCTTTTCACTGCACTGCCCAGGGTGGGGAAGGGAACCTGGCTGGGGAGGGCTCTATCAGTATCTGCAGATAGTGAGTTCTGGAAGCTGGGGTGGGGAGGAGAGCTTGGGTGTAAATGGGAACGGTGGCGTCTGAGCTGGGTGGCGTGCCATGAGAAGCAGAGGTGGGTCTCAGCCAGCCCTAGTAGCGGGAGGTCAGGTGACTCTCCTGGCTCTGGAAGACTCCCTAGAAGGCCTGTGGGCAGGAATACTACCCCAGAGAGACCGCCTCCATGGCGCCCCAGAAGTGGCACTGCCTCATACCCATAGCACTCCTTGGCACTCCTGGGACACCAGTCCTGACCTGCCTTGATGGGAGCTGTGGATACTGGCGGGTCACCTCCCCGGGCAGGGCAGGTGCTGAAGATCCAGGCCTCCGGGTGCTGAGGAGATAGGCACAGGGTCTTGGGAAAGTTTGGAAGAGGTTCTGGCAGCCCAGGGAGGAGAGAGAAGTTGCTGGAAGAGTTGGCTTGCTCAGCACAGAAGGGAAGGGCACTCTAGGTAGAGGGAATGGCTGGAGCAGAAGCTGTGAGATGTGAGCGCCTGGCCAGGGTGGAGAGTTGTGGAAGGGGGGGGGGGCTGGTCAGGCATGGGAGTGACCCACGTGAACGAAGGGAAGGAGGGCCAGGTGGAGGTGAGGTGTCAGGCCATCCCAGCGAGCTGGCACAAGCAAGCTCCCAAGGACAGCGAGGCGCTGATGGGGCGGGCAGTGCTGGCATCTGGCTCAGCAGGCCCTCTGGGAGTCTGCCCAGGGTCCCTGCTGTCGTCAGGGCTGCTTGGCCCACATCTGCCGGTGGCTGGATCACCCCAAGCAAGTCCGCTTTCTGAGTCTCAGTGTCCACATCTGTCAAATGGGGAGACTCCTCCACAGGGTTGTGGGGAGGTCTGCATGAGGTGATGAGTGTAGGGAGCCCAGCACCTGAGAAAGCCTCGGGAAATCCTTGGCCGCTGTGCCAGTTTGCGTACCTGGAAAACGGGGGCCTTGATGTCAGCTGGTGGGCCAGGCTCACTTTACCTGGTGGCGATGAGGATCCTGTGAGGGCTGGATGTGACCCGGGGAAGCCAGGGGCTGGGGGCACTGCAAGTCCGTGTGCTCATGCTATTCTGGAAGAAGAGAGAAGCAGTGGGCGGTGGCCGGGGCGGGGTGGTCCTCCTTGTGCCCCCATGGGCACCTTAGCCATGGCATTCAACGGACCCTGCTGTGTTCCCCAAGGCCAAAGCCTCTTTGTTCTCCATGCTGCACGATGCACCCCTTCCTCCTAGTCAGCCCTAGCCCTGCACATGGGGGACCAGGGCTCCCTTCCAGAAGGGTCTTCAGACACTGAGACCAACAAACACAATATCTTCCTGTGAGGGGCACTGTCATGGGCAGCCGGGTGGAGAGGACACAGACCTTAGCCCCAGGAGAATGGAATGTAGTTGGGCAGCAAGACCAGTCGGGTCTCCATGGTCTTGCGTAGCCCTGTGCTGGCTGCTTAGGGGTGTGTGTGGCGGAGGGCGGTGGTGGGGGGTGGGGGGTTGGGAGATGCAATAATTGCACCATGGGACAGTCAAGGGCAGAAGTGAAAAGCAAGGACTCCAGATCCAGTGGCCCAGGTTCAAATCTCAACTCTGCCACTTCTTACTGTGTGAACGTGGACTGGTGACTCTGCCTCTCCGTGCCTCTGTTTCCTTGCTTCTGAAATGGGAACGAGGCACACTAGTGCTATTTGAACAGCTTGGTTCAGTTTCTAGTGGGCATTTACACCCCCTTTTCCAGAATGGGTCTCCCAGTTCACCCCTGCCTCCTGGAAGACTACACAGCCTGCTCCAGTAGGCTATCGTCTTCCTTTTGTGTGTGAGTCCCTATAGGCGGGGGCCTGCCTTTCTGTGTCCGTTGCTTGGGCAGGGGACAATGGTGTGCTGGCAACAGGCCCTCTGGGAGAAAAAGGTACCTGATCAACAGCGTTGGCAGGTTTCCATGGTGCAAATCTTCCAGCAAGGCCCATTTGAAGCTAGCAACAGCTTCAACATCTCACAGTGGGAGCTGGTCCATGCCAGCTTTAGCACCCAGGCATTCAGTAGGTGCTTAATAAATGATGGTTGAATAAGGACAGAAGGCTCCAAAGACTTGGAGAGCTGCCAGGCCATACTGTAGCTGAGAGAGGGAGGCATCAGACAGGCTGAGGCCAGGACAAGAGACCACTCTGAATAAGTAACCCGTGGTGAGATGGAGGGCAGAGGGGAAGGAGGACTGGTGTCCTCCCTTCCTGGGAACCTCTGCACCTCTGACCCTGCATCACTTCTGCTCTGGATCCTCTTGACCTTGGCCTGGTTTGGGCTGTCTGCACAGAATGACCTAGCTGGATCCCAAGCATTAACCTGAAAGAGCTCTGAGAAATGGTCCAGACGGGTCTCAAACGTCAGATTCTATTCCCTTGCTTATGCTGTTCCCTCTGCCTGAATGTCTGTTCCACCCACCTCTTCCTATGTGCCCTGAAACTCTGTCACCCTTCAAAAGCCTCCTCCACCCCAAATCCCACAGACCCTTCTCCCCTTCTGCTGTTCCTCTGGCCTTACAGCCCCTCTCGTGTGCACCCTGCCTGCCCATAAAAATATTAGTAGCTAACATTGCATCTGTACAGCAACCTGTGATAGAGGTACCGTGATAATCCCTTTTGTAGATGGGGGAATGGAGGCTCTGTCTTGTTAACGATCACCCATCCTTTGCCTCTCGGCTTGAGCATCCGTTCGTTGTGCAAGGAGGCTCCTTGCTGTGGGCTGGGCAGAGCACCACTTCTCTTTCTTCAGTGTGTTTGCTGTGGCGTGTTCCACTTGGCCGTGAGTTCCCTATCCTATAGGAGCTCGAATGAATGAATGAATGAATGAGTGAATGAGTGAATGAAAATGAATGAGTGAGTGAATGACTTTCAGCCCCAGGGAGCATCCCTGTTCTTCCTCCCTTTTCATCCCTGTGGGAGGAGACAGACCCTCCCGAGGACAGCCTCACACCATGGAAGGTTGGTCACAGGGACCCTGCTTGGCGACACCTGCCAGAAGGGAAGGGGAAGTGAGGCTTTGGCGGGGCCGAAAGCAGGCATGGTAGAAGGGTAGTGGACCACCCTCCTGTGGTCTAGAGTGGGGCTGACATGGGCCCACAGCCCTGCCTGTAACCCAGGAAGTTAACGGGGTCCCCAAATACTTTTTCTTGCACCGCCCCAAGTGGAAATTCCCCTGTTGGCCCCACTTATTTTCGTTTTATCTAGAAAAATAAAGTTGGAAATAATCATTCACACACCCTAATTACTCCGTTGCTTTCTGAATTTAGAGCCGGTTTGGCTCTAGACTTTGGCTCCTGCTGAAGGAGGAATCCCCTGGGAGGGGCAGGGTGAGGGCCAAGGCAGGAGGCCAGAGTCTGCGCTGACACTGGGGCCTCCTCAGGGTCTGCCCTGCAGTTGCCCTCTCTTAGCAGGCTGGGAACTTCCCAGAAGCAGCAGCCCAGATGGGGGTCTGAGCGAGGGAGGGTGGCCAGAGGCAGTCTCCAGGATTCTGGTTGACCGAGACCCATAATGGATGACTTCCCAGGCTGTTCTACCCCACCTCGACCTCTGAGTCATGATAATTTGCTGCTATATCGAGCACTTACTATGTGCTGGGCGCTGGGCCAAGCACTTTGTCTGCATCATCCCAGCTATGCCTGCTAACTTCCCTTGAAGCAGGTACTATTATTCTCCCTATTTGGCAGTTTGAGGGTGCCTGGGGGCTGGGGCTCAGGGCCGGGAAGTGGTGGGGATGGGATTGTATCCAGACTGTAGAACCCCCAGAGCCCGAAGGGGCCCCTCGGATAGGCCCCTCAGTCACTCAAAAGGGAACGGTCTCTGAAGCCTGGACGCCCGAGACAACCACGTCACTGGTGTCCTGGCCTCCAGGCCACCCTCCTTGTGGCCCTGATTGCCACTCCCTTCTTCCCCAAAGTCCTGGGGCTCTGTCTCTGGAAGCCCCGTGTAGCCTCACCTGGGCGGCTTGGGGAAAATACAGATTTCCCAGGCCCTGCCACACCCCGCTGAGTCAGAATCCCACTGCGGGAGAGGGGGCTGGAAACCCAGATTTTAAAATGTTGTCCTGGGGATACAGAGGCCTGCGGACTCCCAGAACCACTACCCGGCCCAGTGGTGTTCAGGCTGCTTTAAGAGACTCCCTTGCACTTAACCCAGATCCCTATGACCCTGCCCCCGCTTGTGTTCTCAGCCTCTGCCCCCTGCTACCCTAACCCAGCTCTGCACACACCACACCACACTGACCCCCCACGCCCCAATTTGCCTTTATCCAGGTACCTACTGCCGCTGTTTATTTCTGGAAACAGGTCCCAGCTGGCCACAGACCCCACAGAGCTTGTGTAATACTCTGGACTGGTCGATCGCGGCCCCGTTCTTGCTAGCCCGGGCCTGGCACACAGCCTGGGGGAATCGTGGTGGGTGAGCGATGGTGGCCGGGGAAGGCGGAACAAGGGAGGGCTGCCCATGACAGGTGGGCCTTCTAGGCTGGGCGCACAGGCACTCTCTGGGGGCCGGCACCTTGCCTAGCATGCAAAAGGCATTTGATGACTGTTTCTTAACTGCTTAATATATGGTGATGGGTCGTGTGACAGGTGAGAGCCACTTTCGGCAGCAGTGCAGATTGGCCGGTTTAGGCAAAAGATGGAGAAGGTGCCTTCCGGGCCATCTCTGAGGACCGTGAATATTAATGGTCCGAACTCATTTATGGCTCGGATGGGAGTGGGGCTGGTGCTTTCTTGCTTGATTTCATTTCAGTATCTCAGGAGCCCTGGGAGGGGGTGCTGATGTAATCCTTATTTCGTTGAATGGAAACTGAGCCCTAGACAGGTGACTTAGTAGGGTCACACAGCTGGGAGGGGGTCCTACAGAACGGAGCCTTGCCCGTTGTGCGAAAAAAAATCAATGAGTCTGTACTCTACAGTTTATGAAGCAGTAACACCTTACCTCAGTTGGTTCCAGCTGTGGCTTGGAGGTGTGGCTCTACGTTTTCACCTATGCACATATCCCAGCGTCAGAAAACCTGCATCCAGGGGCCTTCTGTGTCTGTAAGGGGCGGTGGTGGGAAGAGATCCCGCCTCCGCGCTGGCCGGAGAGAGAAACAAAGACGCAGTGTTGGGGGCTCTGGCACATAGTAGGTGTTTGGGGACCCCTGTGGTCAGTTCAGGCAGAGCCAGCTCTGGTCCCATCTGGACCTTGGAACAGCCCAGATCAGTCTTCAGTCTTTGAGCCAAGGCCCACAGGGTGTGAGTGACGGGTCCAAGGTCATACCTGCCATAAGGACTAGAGCAGAGGGTGTGAGGCTCCTCCACCACGGCCAAGAGGTCCAGGGAATGGGTCAGGGGGATTCTGTCTGTGCGGGATGACCTCTGTCAGAGCCAATCAACCACAGAGCCTGGCCCCAAAGGGTCCCCAGGCAAACCCCTCTCAGGGGTGTCCAGGACTGCTGTGGGGCCTGGCGTGTTATTGCTGTCACGGAAGTTCGGGGCCATACCTGAGTAGGGGCAGTGGTCCTGTAGCCACCAGTGGGGGATGTAACAGACTCTGTGGTCTGCCTCCAGGCACTGGCATGTAGGGAGGGCGAAATGCACCAGCACCCCACCCAGACTAGAAATCCAGGTGCTGGCTTCCCCCACACACACCTCCCTCACCCCCGCCCCGCCCCGCCCCGCCGCTGGGCCTTTGCAGATGCTATCCCTCTGTCTGCAGTGGCCTTCCCCTCCTCTCCTGGAAGGTGCTGGCTCATCCTTTAAGACCCCTCCAGGAAGCTCTGCCTGACTCCCACCCCAAGGGCCAGGCTGATCTGCCCTGCCAGGATTTCCATCTGGCTGCTCCACAGGATGCTGAAAACCTTGAGGGCCTGGTCTGAGATGCCAGTGGAGTGGACAGGGAAAGCAGCTGTAAGGTGCAGCCCAGTTCAGGCGACTGTCCCTGCAGCCCAGAGAGGAGACCAGGCTGGGGAGCCTTGAGGCCAGATAGCTAGCCAAACATGCCCATTTCACAGAGGGAACGTTGAAGGCCCGAGGTCCTTGGGACTGACCTAGAGCACCCTGGGGAGTGGTTGGTAGTCCCTTTGTGGCTTGTAAGAGGAGAGCCCAGGGCTATGTGGCCGTACCCCTGCCCCACTCCGGTCCCCAGCTGGAGCATTTGTCTGCAGGATCCAGGTCAGGTCTGGGGGGGATGGGAAGAAGCCCAGGAGAGCAAAGTCCCCAGGGCTCAGGCCTGCACTCGGTCTTCCCACATGGAGGACAAAGCTCCTTAGAGAAAATGCTTGCTGTCCTAAGGCTGGCAGGAAATGTACATCGATAGCTCATTCCAGCAAGTAGGTGCAGGGCGGGGGGGGGGGGGGGGGGCGGAAAGCCTGTGAGAACTTAGGCCAAAATGTTAGCCCTGGGGATGGTGGGCGATATTAGCCTTCTTTTGCTGTGATTTTCACATTTCCTAGGTTGTAGGTGAAACCTTTATAACAAGAAAAATGAAGTTACCATGGAAAGGAGAGAGGTCTAAGAAAAGGTGCCCTGAAAACAGCCAGCTCCCCATTCATGAGACTCTGGGGTCACCATGTGTGAGTGGCTTCCAGAGGGACCCTGGCCCCGGGCCCATCCCCCAGAACAGGCGTGCCTAGGGCAGACAGCTTAGCCCGTGTGTCTCTCTTTCTCGGAATTTGGGTCAGCGAGAGTCCAGACCTGGGGCTACTGGGATGTAGCACACCCAGAATTCCATTCAAACCTCTGCTGTCCTTCCTGTCGTGCTGGTTAGGCCTCAGGGCCCTCGCCTTCCCACCTCCACCTGGAAAGCCACCCCACCCCACCCCACCCCAGGCTGCCCTCTGCCCCTCCCAGCCAGAGGTGGCCCTAGGGCTATTTGCTTCACCTCCATCCGGGTGCCCAGGTGGGTGCGTAGCACTGTTGACTGCCTTCCTTACCGACTCCGGCCCCAAAGTGCCTTTCCAGGGGGTCCTCCTACAATGTAGTCAAGTTCGACCTCGTGGAAATGGTCTTTGGAATCACAGCTGAGCCTTGATCCTGGGTGAGGATTCAATCTCCGTCTCCCCCATGTACCTAGTACAGAGCACCCATTCATTCGGTCAGCTGTTATTCAGCCAAGTGCCAGGGCCCAGGCTACGTGCCAGGGGCACAGATCTGCTGACTTGAGGGTGTGACGTGTGTGTGTTTTTGAGCACGTGTTTTGTGCACATCGCCTGCACGCACACACAGCGTGAGCATCTCTGTCATATGTGAACTCTGGTCTTTGAGGCTGTGACAGTGTGTAATCCTGCCGGGACTCTGGGCACACGTGGTTGATTCATTCTGCAAGTGTTTAACAGACACCCACTAAGGAAGTACCAGGCTCTGACCCCAAAGAAACATGACCCAAGGTCTCTGTCCTGGGGAAGTGCCGTGTTGGGGGCTGTCTCAGTGCGGGCTGGTGGGGGCAGAGGCCGGCAGGGCTGGGGGTGGTCAGAAACGTGGTCCTGGAGACACGGGGAAGGGTGTTCCTGCCCAGCTGTGAGGATGATCTCCAGTATCCCCTTCAGCCCAGTGACCTGGGGCCTGGGACAGGCCTCCCCGGCCATTTTCATGTCCTAAAGCAGCCCCGAGGGCCGACGGAACCGGAGCTCCAGGTGGTGACCCGTGGGCCCCGACTGCTGGGGGCTGGGAAAGAATACAGGGAATGAAAATGAAGCCTGTTGGCTGGAGAACCTGCCTGGGCTGCAGACCTTTCTAGAGGCGAACTTGGGGACCAGGCACCGGAACACAGCACCTGGAAAGTAGAACCCCGTGATCCAGACCAGAGAAGCGGGATCACGGAACTTAGAGGAGGAAGACGGAGCAGCAGACCTAGAATGTGGGCCTTCTAGAACCTGGAACACTCACGTCGGCCGGAAGCTGGAAGACCCAGTCTGTGCCCCCGGTGGTCAGTGGGGGAAACTGAGGTCCGGCAGGAACGGGGAGGCCTTGAGCATTGGTGAGCTGCAGTGGCACGCACGTGGTCTCTGCTGAGCCAGGACCTCCCCACAGCTGGCTGCTGCCAGACCTCGGGTGAGTCCCGTCCCCTCTCCAAACCTCAGTTTCCCCCTCTGTGAAATGGTCACGTGACGGTGAGGCAAGATGGAGCACTTCACCTGGTGCTCAGGCTCTCCCGGCAAGCTAGTGGCACGGCTAAGGCCTGGACCCTGGCCACCTGACTCCTGAATGACTCTGTCCCCTTGTGGTGATGGTCTGGTCACTGCTGTTCCTTTCTCTTCTTTCTCACACTCAGTGGGACATTTGGGCACTTGCGGCCCTTTTCCGGAATGCTCTCGGGGTCTAGCAGAGGGAAAAGACTAACTAATCAGAGGAGCAAGAACAGACTGGCGGCTCCATATGAAGGAGCAGGGGCCCGGTGCCCACAGCCCTTCATGGTGCCCTGTGCCATTTGGTGAGGGCTTCTTGAGTGTCCCCTGGTGGAGACGGTCGGGTCCTGAGCTGAGGACGCCGCAGCCCCTCGAAGTCAGGGGTGGGCAGAGGTGGATTGGGAAGGGAAAAGAGAAAGGGCTCATTGTTCCAGTTCCACGGAGGCTCCACAGGGGCACGTGCTCCAGGCCACCTCTCCTGAAGGAGGTGGACGACCTTGCTCGGGCTCCCAGAGAGCTGGAGCTGTAGGATCTGGGCCAGGAGCAGCCTGGTCACTTCCCCAGATCCCTGTGAGGCGGCGTTACCAGCCCCCGCTTTTCTGCCTCCATGAGAGCAGGATTCCAGAGTTGCGGGCGGGGGGCATTGGAGCCAGGGTTCCAGCCCATGCTTTGAGTCAGCAGCAGCCGGGCATGGTGCCAGGCACTGAGCACCTAGGTAGGAACCGAGATCCCTTCCTGTTTCCCCTCCTTCCTTGCCGGGTCTCCTCCGGACCATCAGCCATCCTGCTCAGAGTGCTTGGAAGGCTGGAGTCCTTCCCCGTGTCTCCGCTCTCCACCACTTCCCTCCCATTGTGGGGGACCCGTCGAGTTCCTGTACATGAGCCACCTCATCGGGGTGTGCCTTGCCCAGGCAGGACTAGACTTTTTCGAACCCCAGACCAGTTCTGAGAGCCCAGCAGCACTGACTGCAGGTGCAGGTGTGTGAATTTGGGGGCGGATGGGGGGGTGTCATTTATTCATTCAACAGGCCAAGGTCAGCGCCTCCTTTGCATCAGGCTCTGTGTGGGGCCCCAGGAGAGTTGGGCAGCACTGCCCAGTGTAGGGTGAGGCAGCTCAGTCCTTCCTCAGCCTGGGGGAAGTGCAGTTCAGCTGAGCCTCCCTGGGCAAGGAGTGAAAGATTACACAGAAACTTGGAGCCTCCTAGAGGATTTGGACTTTATCCTGGGAGCAGGTGTTCGAAGCTGAGAGGGGCAGCATCAGATGTGGCTTTTGCTTGGCTCGTGGGGCTCAAGCCAGGAGCCCCTTCCCTGGCAAGGCTGCTGCTGTTGTCCAGGTGAGCGTAGATGGTGGCGCAGGCAGCGTGGGACAGTGGCACAGGGGGCCGGGTGGGACAAGTACCTGGGCATGGAAGAGACATGCCTGGCGATGGGGAGCGCGAGGTCAGCGAGAAGCCAGATTCAGGATGACTGCCGGGCTCCTGGCCTGGGAGACTGGGTGGATGGTCATATCTTGGGTTATCAGCTCAGGTTTCAGGAAGCACTATTTGAGCGAGTTCTTTGTGGCCGGTCTTGTGGCAGAGGGTCCCAGGCAGGATGGGAGCGGACTCTGAGCCCAGGCCTCTGCCCTCCAGCTTGGCCCAGACCCCGCCGGGTCTGCTCCTCTCTCTCCCTTAACCCTACAGGCACTTTAGCCTCTTGAGTGCAGGGCTGCACCTCGCAACTGTGCCCTGTCCACATGGGGGAACGCCACTCCACTCCTGCTGCCTGGGTCCACGGGGACCACCCTCTGACCCGGCATGCCAACCCTGTTCTTTGATGTGTCTCATCCCCTTGCTGTGCAAGGGCATCCCCCCCACGCCTCAAGGCCAGCTCCTGGAACAAAGCCTCTCCCCACTACAGCTTGAATCTGTCACCCTCCTGGCCCTGTGCTAGAGCAGGCTCCCTGAGGACAGGAGAAGGCTGGGGCACACCCTCCCTTCCCCTCCCCCACCTCAGGCCTGTGGGCTAGAGATGGAGCTGAAGCTGCGTGCTGAAGTGGCCCTTTGTACGTTGTCCCCCTGGGGGAGGGGGGGAGCCTGTTGGGAGGGGCTGGCACTACCCGACACCCTGTGCTGATCTCATGGGCACTGAGGATCCAGGTGGGGAGTGCGGGGTGCGGGGGCGGAGCGGGTTCTCTGGGCCTGGGATCAGGGGAGAACACCCTGCCAGGTTGGGCTGGCACTGGCCGGGCCTGCAGCCCCACACTAGATGGTACTTGGCACTCAGAGTCTGTCATCACTTCTCAGGCAAGGTCTGTCCTCAGGGAACAGTTGTCTAGGGAGCGCTGCTCCGGCCAGGCTAGGTCCTGGGAGTGGGGCGCCACCGCGACCGGTGACTGGTGACTGAGGCTTACATGCTTAAGATGAGCCTGCTCTCCTGTTGACATTCTGAGCGCCAGGGTGTGGGTGGGGGAGACAGACCATGAACAGGTAAACAAGGAGCTGGCTAGCTTCCGCTGTGAGTGCTGGGGAGCAGAAGACCAGGGCAGGGGACAGTCGCTGTAGCTGGAGGGCCAGGAGGGCCCCTCTGAGCAGGCAGCCACATTCCAGGCCAAGGAGCAGCCAGTGGGAGGACCCTGCGACTGAAAGGTGGGGACTGTGACTAGGGCCTAGTGGACGAGGGCTGCGAGGGCAGCAAAGATGCGAGGACCAGCTTGGCGGGGTCTGTGGGCCCAGAGAGGAGTTTGCATTTCATTCTGAGGGAGACTAGTGTGCAGGTGGGGTCGAGGGGAGGGGGGGCGTGGCCTGGTGGGGACTTTGCAGTGACAGAATTTGTGGGGCCCAACGCCAAATGAAAATGTAGGCCCCGAGGGGCGCCTGGGTGTCTCAATGGGTTAAGCATGCGACTCTTGATTTCTGCTCAGGTCAGGAGTCCAGGGTTATGGGATTGAGCCCTGCGTCTGGCTCCACATCGAGCCCGGAGCTTGCTTAAGAATTTCTCTCTGTTGGGGCGCCTGGGTGGCGCAGTCGGTTAAGCGTCCGACTTCAGCCAGGTCACGATCTCGCGGTCCGTGAGTTCGAGCCCCGGGTCGGTCTCTGGGCTGATGGCTCGGAGCCTGGAGCCTGTTTCCGATTCTGTGTCTCCCTCTCTCTCTGCCCCTCCCCCGTTCATGCTCTGTCTCTCTCTGTCCCAAAAATAAATAGAAAACGTTGAAAAAAAAATTAAAAAAAAAAAAAAAAGAATTTCTCTCTCTCTCCCTCTGCCCCCCTCCCCCACTCTTGTGCGCTCTCTCACTCTCTCTCTCTCTCTCTCCCCCAAATAAAATAAAATAGGGGCACCTGGGTGGCTCACTTGGGTGACCACTTCTGCTCAGGTCATGATATCGAAGTTCATGAGTTTGAGCTCTGCATCGGGCTCTGTGCTGACAGCTCAGAGCCTGGAGCCTGCTTCAGATTCTGCGTTTCCCTCTCTGCCCCTCCCCTGCTCACGCTCCGGCTCTCTCTCTCAAAAATAAACAAAAAAATAAAATAAAATAATGAAAAACACGAATGAATTCACAACTATATTCAGTTAATCTGAGAAATGCAAAGTTGCTTTAACATGAGCAAATAATGTAATTCCCCACAGTAACAAATATTTTATTTTTTTTATTTTTACTTTTTTAATTTAATTTTTCTATTTTTTTTTTAGAATTTACATGCAAATTTGTTAGCATAGAGTGAAACAATGATTTCAGGAGTAGATTCCTTAGTGCCCCTTGCCCATTTAGCCCATTCCCCCCCCCACTACCCCTCCAGCAACCCTCAGTTTGTTCTCCATATTGGTGAGTCTCTTCTGTTTTGTCCCCCTCCCTGTTTTTATATTATGTTTGTTTCCCTTCCCTTATGTTCATCTGTTTTGTCTCTTACAGTCCTCATACGAGTGAAGTCATATGATTTTTGTCTTTCTCTGACTGACTAATTTCACGTAGCATAATACCCTCCAGTTCCATCCATGTAGTTGCAAATGGCACGATTTCATTCTTTTTGATTGCCAAGGAATACTCCATTGTATCTAGATACCACATCTTCTGTATCCTTTCATCCATCGATGGACATTTGGGCTCCTTTGCATACTTTGGCTATTGTTGATAGTGCTGCTATAGACATGGGGTGCATGTGTCCCTTTGAAACAGCACACCTGTATCTCGTGGATAAATGCCTAGTAGTGCAATTGCTGGGTCGTTGGGTAGTTCTATTTTTCGTGTTTTGAGGAAACTCCATACCGTTTTCCAGAGTGGCTGCACCAGCTTGCAGTGCCTCCAACAATGCAAAAGAGATCCTCCTTCTCCACATCGTCGCCAACATCTGTTGTTGCCTGAGTTGTTAATGTGAGCCATTCTGACAGGCGTAAGGTGGTAGCTCGGTGTGGTTTTGATTTGTAGTTCCCTGATGATGAGTGATGTGGAGCATTTTTTCATGTGTCGGTTGGCCATCTGGATGTCTTCTTTGGAGAAGTGTCTACTCATGTCTTTTGCCCATTTCTTCACGGGATTATTTGTTGTTTGGGTGTTGAGTTTGAGACGTTCTTGGTAGATTTTGGATACTAACCCTTTATCTGATATGTCATTTGCAAATACCTTCTCCCCTTCTGTCAGTTGCCTTTTCGTTTTGCTGATAGTTTCCTTCGCTGTGCAGAAGGCTTTTAGTCTGATGAGGTCCCAGTAGTTCATTTTTGCTTTTGTTTCTCTTGCCTCCGGAGACGTGTTGAATAAGAAGTTGCTGCGGCCAAGATCAAAGAGGTTTTTGCCTGCTTTCAACTCGAGGATTTTGATGGCTTCCTGTCTTGCATTGAGGTCTTCCATCCATTTTGAGTTTATTTTTGTGTATGGCGTAAGCAAGTGGTCCAGGTTCATTCTTCTGCATGTCGCTGTCCAGTTTTCCCAGCACCGCTTGCTGGAGAGACTGTCTTTACGCCGTTGGATATTCTTTCCTGCTCTGTGAAAGATCAGTTGGCCATACGTTGGTGGGTCCATGTCTGGGTTCTGTATTCTGTTCCATTGATCTGAGTGTCTGTTCTAGTGCCAGTACCATACTGTCTTGATGATTACAGCTTTGTAGTATAGCTTGAAGTCTGGGATTGTGATGCCTCCTGCTTTGGTTTTCTTTTTCAAGATTGCTTTGGGTCTTTGGGCCCTTTTCTGGTTCCATACACATTTTAGGATTATGTGTTCTAGCTCTGTGAAGAATGCTGGTGTTACTTTGATAGGGATTGTATTGAACATGTAGATTGCTTTGGGTAGTATCGGCCTTTTAACAATATTTGTTCTTCCTATCCAGGAGCATGAACTCTTTTTCCACTTTTTGTGTCTTCTTCCATTTCTTTCATAAGCTTTCTATAGTTTCCAGTGCATACGTTTTCCACCTCTTTGGTTAGATTTATTCCTACGTATTTTGTGGCTTTTTGTGCAACTGTAAGTGGGATCGATTCCTTGATTTCTCTTTCTGTTGCTTCATTGTTGGTGTATAGGAATGCAACCGATTTCTGCGCATTGATTTTATATCCTGCAACTTTGCCGAATTCATGAATCCATTCGAGCCTTTTTGTGGTGGCATCTTTGGGGTTTTCCATATACAGTATCGTGTCATCTGCGAAGAGGGAAAGTTTGACCTCCTCCTGGCCGATGTGGATGCCTTTTATTTCTTTGGGTTGTCTGATTGCAGAGGCTAAGACTTCCAATGCTATGTTGAGTAACAGTGGCGAGAGTGGACATCCCTGTCTTGTTCCTGACCTTAGGGGGAGACTCTCCCATTTTTCCCCACTGAGGATAATATTAGCGTCGGGTTGTTCATATATGGCTTTTAGGATCTCGAGGTATGCTCCTTCTCTCCCTACTTTCTTGAGGGTTTTTATCAAGAAAGGATGCTGTGTTTTGTCAAATGCTTTCTCTGCGTCTATTGAGAGGGTCCTATGGTTCTTGCCCTTTCTTTTCTTGACGTGATGAATCACGTTAATTGTTTTGCGGATATTGAACCAGCCCCGCATCCCAGGTATAAATCCCGCTTGGTCGTGGTGAGTAATACTTTTCATGTATTGTTGGATCCGGTTGGCTAATATCTTGTTGAGAATTTTTGCATCCATGTTCCTCAGGGAAAGTGGTCTATAGTTCTCCTTTTTAGTGGGGTCTCTGTCTGCTTTTGGAATCAAGGTAATGCTGGCATCATAGAAAGAGTTTGCAAGTTTTCCTTCCATTTCTATGATTTGGAACAGTTTCAATGGAATAGATGCTAACTCTTCCTTAAATGTTTGGGAGAATTCCCCCTGGAAAGCCATCTGACCCTGGACTCTTGTTTTTTGGCAGAGTTTTGATTACTAATTCGATTTCCTGACTGGTTATGGGTCTGTTCAAATGTTCTATTTCTTCCTGTTTCAGTGTTGGTAGTGTATATGTTTCTAGGAATTTGTCCATTTCTTTCAGATTACCCATTTTATTGGCATATAATTGCTCATACTATTCTCTTATTATTGTTTTTATTTCTGCTGTGTTGGTTGTGATGTCTCCTCTTTCATTCTTGATTTTATTTATTTCGGTCCTTTCCTTTTTTTCTTTTTTGACCAGACTGGCTAGTGGTTTATCAATTTTGTTAATTCTTTCAAGGCACCAGATTCTGGCTTGATTGATCTGTTCAACTGGTATTTTTGTGGGGTTGTTTGTTTGTTTGTTTGTTTCTTTCGATAGCATTGATTTCTGCTGTAATCCTTATTATTTCCTGTCTTCTGCTGGTTTGGGGTTTTATTTGCTGTTCTTTTTCCAGCTCCTTAAGGCATAAGGTTAGGTTGTGTATCTGAGATCTCTCTTCCTTCTTTAGGAAGGCCTGGATTGCTATCTATTTTCCTCTTATGACCACCTTTGCTGCGTCCCAGAGGTTTTGGGTTGTGGTGTGATCCCTTTCATTGACTTCCATATACTTTTCAATTTCCTCTTTCACTGCTTGGTTGGCCCATTCATTCTTTAGTAGGATGTTCTTCAGTCTCCAAGTATGTGTTACCTTTCCCAATTGTTTCTTGTGGTTGATTTCGAGTTTCATAGTGTTGTGGTCTGAAAATATGCACGGTATGATCTCGATCTTTTTGTACTTACTTAGGGCTGATTTATGTCCCAGTATATGGTCTATTCTGGAGAACATCCGTGTGCACTGGAGAAGGATGTATATTCTGCTGGTTTAGGATGAAATGTTCTGAATATATCTGTTAAGTCCATCGGGTCCAGTGTGTCATTCAAAGCCATTGTTTCCTTGTTGATTGTTTTGATTAGATGATCTGTCCATTGCTGTGAGTGGGGTGTTGAAGTCTCCTACTATTATGGTATTACTATCGATGAGTTTCTTTATGTTTGTGATTAATGGATTTACATATTTGGGTGCTGTCACATGTGGCGCATAAATGTTTACAATTGTTAGGTCTTCTTGGTGGATAGACCCCTTGATTATGACATCATGCCCTTCTGCATCTCTTGCTACAGTCTTCATTTTAAAATCTAGATTGTCTGATATAAGTATGGCTACTCTAGCTTTCTTTTGTTGACCATTAGCATGATAGATGGTTCTCCATCCCCTTATTTTCAATCTGAAGGTGTCTTTAGGTCTAAACTGGGTCTCCTGGAAACAGCATATAGATGGACCTTGTTTCCTTATCCGTTCTGTTACCCTATGCCTTTTGATTGGAGCATTGAGTCCATTGACATTTAGAGTGAGTACTGAAAGATATGAATTTATTGCCATTATGATGCTTGTACACGTGGAGTTTCTGGTGGTGTTCTCTGATCCTTTCTAATCTTTGTTGCTTTTGGTATATATATACGGATACATATATGTATCTGTGTATATATATATATGTATATGTATATATATGTATGTATGTATATGTAATTTTTTTCATCTTTTCTTCCCTCAGAAAGTCCCCCTTAAAATTTCTTGCAGGGCTGGTTTAGTGGTCACAAATTCCTTTAATTTTTGTTTGTCTGGGAAACTTTCTCTCTCTCCTATCTTGAGTGACAGCCTTGCTGGATAAAGAATTCTTGGCTGCATTTATTTTTTATTTTATTTGTTTAATGTTTATTAATTTTTGACAGAGAAAGAGAGCAAGAGAGAGAGAGAGACAGCATGAGCAGAGGAGGGGCAGAGAGAGAGGGAGACACAGAATCCGAAGCAGGCTCCAGGCTCTGAGCTGTCAGTACAGAGCCTGACTGGGGGCTCAAACTCACAGACCGTGAGATCATGACCAGAGCAGAAATCGGACGCCTAACCGACTGAGCCACCCAGGCGCCCCCGCATATTTTTCTGATTCAGCACACTGAATATATCCCGCCACTGCTTTCTGGCCTGCCAAGTTTTTGTGGGTAGGTCTGCTGCAAACCTGATCTGTCTTCCCTTTTACGTTAGGGAACTTTTTTTTTCCCCTTGCTGCTTTCATGATTCTCTCCTTGCCTGAGTATTTTGTGAATTTGACTATGATATGCCTTGTTGATGGTCAGTTTTTGTGGAATCTAATGGGGGTCCTCTGTGCTTCCTGGATTTTGACGTCTGTGTCTTTCCCCAGCTTTCGTACATGTTTTCCGCTATGATTTGCTCACATTACCCTAATGCCCCTATCTCTCTCTCGTCCGCTTCTGGGACCCCTATGATTCTGATGTTGTTCCTTTTTAATGAGTCACTGGTTCTCTAATGCTTAAATCGTGCTCTTTTGCCTTAATCTCCCTCTTTTTTTTTTCTGCTTCGTTATTCCCTATAACTTTGTCCTCTATATCGCGGATTCTCTGTTCTGCCTTGTCCCTCCTTGCCGCCACTGCATCCATCCGTGATTGCAGCTCAGTGGTAGTATTTTTAATTTCATTCTGGCTATTTTTTACTTTTTTCATCTCTGCAGAAAGGGGTTCTAATCTATTTTGGACCCCAGCTAATATTCTTATTATCGTGATTCTAAATTCTGGGTCAGACAGCTTGCTTCTATCTGTGTTGGTTAAATCCCTGGCTGTCGTTTCTTCATGCTCATTCTTTTGGGGTAAATTCCTGCTGAATTCTGTGGTTCAGCTTGTGCAGATTGTTGTGTTAGTCCTCCAATCAGTGTTCTAGGTGTGTAGGATGGTTTCGTGTTGGCCTGGCTGTATTTCATGGGTGTGAGACACGCACAAAACTTCCATGCTGTTCCGCCATCTTGGCCCCTCCCCCCATTCACAAATATTTTAAAAACTTATCACAGGGTGCCTGGGTAGCTCAGCCGGTTAAGTATCCAACTTAGGCTCAGGTCATGATCTGACAGTGTGTGAGTTTCAGCCCCACGTGGAGCTCGCATTGGGCTCGCCACTGTCAGTGCAGAGCTTGCTTCAGATCTTGTCTCCCTCTCTCTCTGCCCCTCCCCTGCTGGCTTGCTTGGTCTCTCTCAAAAATAAACAGTTAAAAAAACCTATCTCAATAGATGTGAAATAAACATCTGTTAGCATTCAATAGTCATTCATGACAAAACTTAGAAAACTAGTATTATAAGGGAACTTCCTCAATATACTTGTAGCAGAAAGACCCTAAGTGACCCCATAATATCTGCCCTTTAGCGTTGTCACCTTTTCTTTATAATTCTTTTCTCTTAAGATCTGTGACTTGACTTTAGCTATTAGAATATGGCAAATGTAAAGGACTGTTGCAGACATAATTAATTCAGTTAATTCAAAGTCAACCAAAAGGAGGATTATGCTAGGCAAACCTGATCTGATCACGTGAACACCCTTTGAGGAGGACTGAGCCTTCTCTGAAGTGACATTCCCCTTGCTGGCCTCCTAAACTCAGCGGCCATATCGAGGAAGTCTACGTGGCCACGAACAAGGAACAGCCTTGCTCTAGGCTGAATATTTGTGTCCCCACTCACCGAAACTCATGTGTTAAATCTTCATGTTCAACGTGATAGTATTTAGAAGTGGGGGATTTGGGAAGTGATTAAGTCATGAAGGTGGAGCCCTCATGAATGGGATTAGTGCCCTTATAAAGGAGGGCTGTGAGAGCTCCCTTGGCCTGTGCCAAGGAGCAAGACCAGCGTCCATGAACCAGGAAGCAGGCCATCGCTGGACACTGAATCTGCCAGTGCCTTCATTTTGGACTTCCCAGCCTCCAGAACTGTGAAAAATAAAACTTTTTTTCGTAAGCCTATGGCATTTTGTTAGAGCATCCCAAAAGGACTAAGACAAGTGTCTGGGAACGCTTAGGACCTAAGCCTCCAACTAGCCGACTAGCAAAGAGCTGTGGAAATGAGTCCAGTCATACAGTCACAAGGAAATTCTCTTAAAAACAAACGCAATGGGCTTGGAAGCAGATTCTTCCCCATCGAAGCACCCAAATGGGGAAGGGCCGTCTAGCGGACACCTTGGGTACAGCCTTGTGAGAACCTGAACAAAGGACCCAGCTAAGCCATTGCTCAGCTTCTGACCCATAAAAATGTGAGATACATGTGTGTGGCTGTAAGACACTGTGTTGATGGTGCTCTGTTGTAAACGGCAAGAGCAAACCCAAGAGACTGATAAAAGATATACACTTTAAAAAACCCCACTATCTACATAGTTGTAGAAAACTACTTTTACATGTTGCAATTTCAAGAAGACACGAACACTCACTATCCTCACATTTACTCAACGTCATTCTTGTAGTAGGAAAGAAAAAAAAATGAAAGCTCTAGGAATTGGAAAGAACCCCAAATGCCACTATTTATAGATTATATGTCGCTGCATGCCCCAAATCCAAAGGAATCTGCAGATAAAACACTCGAGTAAGAAACAATATATTGTGGGGAATAAGCTTAGACAATTAAAAGACTAGTTGTTTGGAAAAATCAGTATAAGAAATGTCTTTCCTTACAAACTATTGGCAGATTCAATGCAATTCCAATGAGAAACGGCTTTGGAGAGCTTGCCAAGTTGATTAAAGAAGACCTGTGGAGCCCTTCCTTCCTTTCTTCTTTCTCATCCCCAACAGTTTAGTTTCCAGTCCTAGAAACAGAGGCATGGAGTTGTGGGGGTCCAGAGTGAGGTGCTGGAGCTTAGACAGAATGGGGAAGGCATTACGTGTGGGACAGTCACCCTGCACAGTGTTGGAGCTCAAGTGAGAGCATCCCTGAAAAGTGAATGATATAGAATAATGAAGTATCACAGACTGGACAGGGTGGGGAGGCATCTGCACAGGGGAAGAATAGCCCAGCGTGGGTTTTCAGAACCTGCAGGGGGGCAAACCATCTGCAGAAGAGGTGGCCTGGCACAGGGTGTCTGAGAAAGGATATGTGTACGTGTCTCAAAGTACTTCCCCACAAAATACTAACTAATTGGAAAGTGGAAAGTTAACATTCCAGGCGAGAAACCTGGCAGATACTACCTCCGCTGGCCAACATTAACATCACCAGTATTGGGACAAATCAAAATTGTAGGTCACATGAGAGGATGCAATGAAAAGAGTAGGTTGTAGTGATACTCTTGCTAAAAATGTATGATCTGAATTTTACCGTAAGGAAACCTAAGAAAAATCCACATTGAAAGACATTGCACATTCCTGGAATTTACTCGTCAAAAGGTTAAAAGTCATGAAAGTCAAGGAAAGACAAAGGAACTGTTCTAGAGTGAAAGAGACAAAGACACACAACTGCATTCAATACATGGCTCTGAACAGGACCTTCCTTGGTATCACGTATACTACAGATAAGTGAGCAAACTTAAAAAGAATTATGAGGAATAAATGATAGAATTATACTGAACCCTTGAACAAAAGAGTTTTGATGGGTGCACTGACTACACATTTTTTTTTCAGTACTGGAAATGTATTTTCTTTTATAATTTTCTTCATGGTATTTTTTTTCTGTAGCTTACATTAAGAATATAGTACGATACATATCATATACAAAAGACCACTGGTAGTAGCAGTGGTTAAGTCTCTGGGGGGTCAAAAGTTGTTCATGGCTTTTTGACTGTGGGGGGCAGGGGTCAGAGCCCTTAACCCCATTGTTCAAGCGACAAGTGTATTAGAGTTAATGTTCTGATTGTGAAGGTTGTATGGTAGTTATGTGGAATGTACTGACTTGTAGGATTTAAATGCTACAGGAATCAGGCATCCCGTTAGCAATTTACTTGCAAATGGCTCTGGGGTGGGGGAGGGGCAGTTCTTTTTTCTTTTGTTTCTCTATTTTTTCTTTTCTCTAACTTTGTTTCCAAAAAGCAAATAAAAAATAACTAACTAAATAAATAAATAAATAAATAGAAAAGGTGAAAAGCCTTATGCAAATTTTATTTCTCCATGTGGAAAGAGCTATGAATCAGTGTTGACAATTAAAATTATAAATAGGTTTTATGGCACTATAAAAAATTGTAATATGTACAAACATTGGCAATAGCCATAGCAGGAATACATCAAACTAATGTCTAAATCTTTAGGCCCACATATAGTGATAAAAAATTGGAAAATACAAAAAAGCCATCCATGAACACTACTGAAGTATTAATGACAACTTGTTTGTTTGTGTGCTGTGCAAACAGCAGGGAGTGGAACAGTCTGATGTATGTCAAACCCTCTAGTGCTGCTTTCCACGTACAAAATGTGCTTAAAATTTAATGAGATGCCAAGAAACATAGTTTAAAATATTATACAGATTTTCATTACACACATGTGACACAAAAACATTTTCCTTTAATCAAGATTTTTCCATATAGTGGACAATGTTTTGTAAGCATCCAGTAAATTTTTTCTATTTATTTTTCAAATCATATATTTTTTGTTCAAAATCTGTACATATTCTCGTGACGCTTTCCATACTGGATCTTGATTTAGAATTGAATCATCAGTAGATACTAAAGGAGTTCTACAGGATCCTCGTTCAAATTCGGTAGCAGCTGAAAAGGAAAAGAAAGAATTATCTTCTTTCTCCAAAATACTTTTCACTACAAGTCCTTAAAAAAAAAGAAAGAAAAGAAAAGAAGAAAAGAAAAAGAACAAAAGAAAGTTGGGGCCTTTATGAACAGGTGTTAAGAAAATTGAAAAATAACTACGTACAACTGCAATATGAAACCCAAGATTAGTACTAAATATATTTTGCTCAGGGTTGCACACTGAATTAATTGCTATTGTGGATAAATATCAGAGTTTCTGGTTTTTTCATTACAAGGTGAAATTACAAGATGAGGACACAGTCCACCCTGAACAATCATAAACTATAAACTGAAACATCAAACAGGCATTTCCCAACATTTCTGAACAGGACCTTCCTTGATATACAGATGTAAGTGACAGGTATAAAACACAGCACTACTGGAACACACAGAAGGGACATCCCAGTTTTGCGTCAATATTGTCTGCTTTTTGGTGAAGGTGATATGTAATCTGACACCTGAAGGACAAGGAAAGAGTATGCTAGGTAGAGGGAGGAAGCACATACAAAGAGCTAGAAGTGAGGAAGAACACTTGTGCAATTATGAGTAGTTTAGTTTGAGAAGGTGCTAGAGCAAAGCAGCAGAGTAGGGAAATAGTGAGACAAGGCTGAATAATCTGGCAAGAAGCAAACTGATTTGGGTGTTTTCATTCCATGCTAAGGAATTTAAAGTTTTTCCCAAGGGCAAAAGCAATGACAAAGTCAGTGAGTGAAGATTGAAACCCGTTACCTGTCAAGTGACAGCTATATGACCTCTAATTACTTAACCAAGCATTACTAAGACGACTTTGGCTTTTTGGGTCTTCTATCACTAGCGGAAACAACAATTTGATAAAGCACACCTTTTCTGAGACTTGTGCAGGTTGACAGTTCCATAGGGATGGCACCAGTGAAGGAAGATTATCGCCAGAAATAATAACAGATATATAGATTTAGGGAGATTGAAAAAAACTTCTTTAACGTTTATTTATTTTTGAGAGAGAGACAAACCACAAGCGGGCAGGGGCACAGAGAGAGGGAGACACAGAATATGAAGCAGGCTCCAGGCTCCGAGCTTTCAGCACAGAGCCCTGTGTAGGGTCTGAACCCACCTGAGCTGAAATCAGTCGCCCAACCGACTGAGCCACCTGGGTGCCCCTAGACTTTTGGGGGATTTTAAAAGAGCTATGAAACATGAGGACTAAATGAGGAAGAAGTGTGTTCTTCATTATGCTCATGTTTTTACATTTTTTATTAGATATGTACAAAAAAAATGTGAATGCAGCATCCATTATCCAAACAATAGAAAGGGATGCCATTTACTATTTATAGTTTATTTCAGAAATCAATGATATCTAACTTCATACATTTTTGGCAACATACCTTCTTCTGGTGCTCTGGTTACTGCTTTCTCCAACTCCCGCTGCATCTGAAATAAGTCAAATATTATTTAGAATGTGTAAGGTAAACAAAAGACATTGTAGGAATTATATATAGCTTACGACATGTGGTCTTGAAACAATACTTGTAGAGATTAAACCGAAGTTAGGGATTGCTTACATAGAAAGACAATCACATGAATAAAATAAATTCCTACCTATTTTATGTTAGTTTTAGATAATTGAGAACAGATACATACATACATACATACATACACACACATGTATATATGTGTGTATATATATATATGTGTGTGTGTGTGTGTGTGTGTGTATACGTATATATAATGCCATTTAAGTGAATCTGCTAAAAAGCACAATTAATATTGATCTATTGAATGTGTATAATCTCTGAAAGGTGATGTTTGATCTTACTGGTACAAAAAAGTTTAAACAAGAATTATATTGTATACTGAATTATTACTTGGAAATGATTAGAAAACCTGCCATTTATGAAAGTTCAATCAGTTTTTTACCTTAATGAATTGTTCCTTAAATGGGCTTTCCATTCTTTCACTTTTAGAAAAACAAAATTTGAAGCAATGCTTTTGCTATTAATTTTTCAGGACTGACTCTTAAATACATATAAAATGAAGAATGTGGGACTGTCATACTGTCATGTGGAAATTCTATTGGCAAAAAATTGAGTAATAATATTTTGCTATCTGTATTATGACTAAAACACTTATTTCTTTTCATATGCACACAAAGATTTCAGAAAATCTCTTTGAAGAAAGGAAAAATAGAGGGTTACAACAGTTTTCAAGCTTAGCTTCTGATTTATAACTTTCTCAATTAGAGATAAGGAAAACAATATACAATTTTCAATTGTAACTTGTTTCCTTTCTCCAAATTAGGACCCAGTTTGGAAACACTTGACTTATTAAAGTTATGGTCATCTACTTACTTATGAAATGTGTACGAATATTTCCAACTACAGGTGACCCTTGAATAACACAGAGGTTGCGGTGCAGTCAAAAACCTGCATATAATTTTTCATCCCCCCAAAACTTAATTACTAATAGCCTACTGTTGACCGGAAGCCTTACCGGTAACATAAACAGTCGATTCGTACATGTGTTGTACAGTAGAATAAGCCAGGGCAAAAAAATGACATTGAGAAAAACAGAAGGAAGAGGAAATACACTTACAGTACTATACAGTATCCAAAAATAATCCATGTGTAAGTAAAGTAGACCCGCACAGTTCGAAACCATGTTGGTCAAGGGTCAACTGTATATTACAAGTGTTCCTATCGAGAATGTTCTTATTTAGATCTTTCTTATGCAAGGTAGCCTCTCCCTGAATGCCCCAAACGGGCTCCAAAATAGTGTACTGAACAGAATCAACACTGGTGATAAGGATTCCAATGTCTTTACAAATGTAGGTGTGAGGACAAATGTTTTGGCTGACATGTTTCCCAATATTTTCAGAAACTATTTTCCCTAATACCTTTTTTTAATTGAAGTATAGTTGACAGACACTGTTACACTAATTTCAGTATACAAATTCAGATTGGACAATTGTAGACACTATGCTATGCTCACTACCGTACGTGTAGTTACCCTCTGTCACCATACAACATTAATACAATATTATTGAGGATATTTCATATGCTGTGTTCTTCATTCCTGTGACTTACCTATTTTATAACTGGAATTTGTACCTCTTCCTCCTCTTCACCTATTTTGTCCTTACCCTCTACCCACCTCCCCCATACCAACCACCAATGTGTCCTCTGTAGTTATGATTCTGTTTGTTGACTTGTTTAGTTTTTTTATATTCCACATGTAAGTGAAATCAGATGGTATTTATTTGTCTTTCTCCGATTTATTTCACCTAGCATAATACCCTCTAGGTCTATCAATGTTGTCACAAATGGCAAGATCTCATTCTTTTTGATGGCTGAGGTATATTTCATTGTATACATATTACACATCTTCTTTATCCATTCATCTATCGATGGACACTTAGGTTGCTTCCATATTTTGGTTATTGCAAACAATGTCTCAATAAACATAGGGATGCACACAGCTTTTCAAATTAGTGTTTTCATTTTCTTTGGGTAAATACGCAGTAGTGGAATTAATGAATATCTATTTTTAAGTTTTTGAGGAACCATAACACTTTTTTGACAATAGCATTATATTCAGGCTTATAAAATGAATGGGACAACATTACTATACCAGACTTATAAAATTAATAACTCAATACCAGATGACGGGGGAAGGCTTTATTCAAACAACTTTATATTACCATTAATAAATACGATATAAAATATAAACCACGTTTTTTACATGACATGACTTAAGGAACTGTCGAGGTAATGTTGCATCTTTTCCCCAAAAGCTCTTTTCCTAAATATTTACCTCTGTGACCTTTATGTTTATTTCTAGGTGAAAACTGTGTTTCGATGGTGAAAATAGCTTTCAAGTCCATGAATAAGGACACATGTGTACTTTTATGTATACCATTCCATTTATCAGAGATATACGAGGGTGAGAAAATTATACACAGAAAAACTATATATCAGCAAATTTTAATTCAAAGAACATTTTTAAAGAATTTTTAATTAGAAGGATTTTCTCATTACTGTTAGCATTCAAATATGGCCCATAGAAATCTAAGGTTCGGTTGGGGACACTGCAGGATTGAGGGACAAGGAAGTCACAGCCATAGTCTCCATCTCTCCTTTAGTTAGACAGCTCTACTTCTCTCTGTTTTACACAATACAGTGTAATGCAAAAAAAAAAATTACGTTCTATTCTTTGAAAACAAAATTATTTTGAAGGTATAAAAGTCACTAATTTAGTCAAAATCCCGACTTTTGCATAATAGACAAAAAGGGCTCAGAGAGAGTGTACTTTGCCTGAGGTCATGAAAACAACTAGATGCAGACCAGGAATACACTTCTGGTCTTACCAAGCCTAGAGTTCTATGCCAGTTACTTCCTCATAGTCAGGAAAAATACGTATATTTTAAGTATAACTCAGAAAAACGAATACATAAAACTTTGTCATGTGGCTCAAAAATGATTAGGTATGAGGCACACAATAGTAGCTCTCTAACTAAATTACAAATTTTAAAGTCATGAATAAAAATAAAGGAACAGAAATTATGTTAACTCCTTTTAGTAGCAGTCAGTTTTTAAGCACAACTTTTTTAAACCACAGGACAGAGAACTTGAGAGAGAGAAGCTTTAGGTGAAGCAAGCAAGCTGAATCTGAGGAAATTCTTCCTGAAAGAATGATTTATTTCTTCCCAAGAAATTTTGGTTTATCAAAATCAATCAACAAATGAGGGAACCCATGGTGTGGTTATTTACAGCAAAATTTAAAACCCAACAGATTTCTCTTTCCCATCTAGCATGCTTCTGTCTAACCTCTCATCATTAGTTGGTATGTACAAAAGACACAATTCACTTTATTTATAATTTAAATCTGGTCAGAAATAATAGGTGAACCTTCACTTCTCACATTTGGACTTATCTCTCTCTCCCTCCTGACAGGAAGGGAGACTTACCTAACGGGTGAATTTGGAGAAGGAGCTAAGCAGTGCTTATGTGTTTCTGAATCTCCTCTTTGAAAAGATGTGCCTGCCCACAGTAACATGAATTTGGGTCTGCTCTCAGCTCTGTGGTAAGCACCCGGCCCCCGGGGTGGGGGTCAAGCATTTGTTTCCTCAATTTACAACTGTGTGGGGACGTGCCCAATTTGGGAGGAAGCCCAATGTGGCTAACATAACCTAAATCATATCCTCCAATTTGTTAGTGTGTATTAGTAATAAAGCTACTAAGTTTCTCTCCATCTCCCTGTCTCCTGCGTTCTGAATTTAGAAAGAGAAGAGCAGTGTTACTTGCCGCCTACCCAGTGTCACCTGTCACAGCTCCACCAAGAAAAATGACTAGACAACACTTACAGAAACATTCTCTTCTTCCTTGACTTTATAACTAATGTACATTGTTCAAAAGCAACGCCCACTCAAAAGAGAGAAAAAGTTGAAAGAAACCATTTTAGAAACAAACATAGAAAGTCAGACAAACTGAGGCCACAGAGGAATACCTTCCAAATGAAAGAACATGACAACACCTAAGAAAAAAAAAAAAAACTAACAAAACTAAGAAAAAAAACTAAGAAAAAAAAAACAGAGATAAGTGATGTACCTCATAAAGAGTTCAAGGTAAAGGTCATAAAGATGCTCAGTGAACTTGGGAGGAGAATGAATGGATCCAGTGATAACATCAACAAAGAGATAGAAAATATAAAAAAGAACCAATCAGAGCTGAAGGATACAATAACAGAAATGACAAATACACTAGAGGGAATCAGCAGCAGGTAGAAAGATGCAGAAGAACAGATCAACAATTTGCAAGACAGGGTAGTAGAAATCATCCAAGATGAAAAACAAAAAGAAAAAAGAACTTTAAAAGTGAGACTAGGTTAAGGGACCTGTGGGACAACATCCAGTGTAATAATACTTGCATTCAAGGGGTTCCAGAAAAAGAAAAGAGAAAGGGGCAAAGAACTCATTTGAAGAAATAAAAGCTTCATTTTAAAAATTCAAGTATTTTCTTGATTTAGCTATTTATAAAATGCTCTACAATCGTTCATCAAGAGCGATTCAATAAAAATTGAAACAAACGTGCTATAAGTCAAAAAAAAAGGAAAAAGAAAAAAGAGTGCCATAAGTAAGAAAGCAATTAAAGATGTATTCTCATGTAAGAAAATAGCAAAAATTTAACTTAAAAGAGAAATTAACCATTTTAGTGTTACAAGTTGATTTAATTCATAAAAAGGACTTACCGTGGATTCTTTTTTTTTTTTTAAAGTAGCCTCCATGCTTAGTGTAGAGCCCAATGCAGGACTTGAACTCATGACCCTGAGATCAAAACTGAGCTGAGATCAAGAGTTAGATGCTGAAATGACTGACCCACCCAGGCACCCCCTTGGATTCTTTTAAATAGTAAACATTCATATGTCGTTAAGTGTTTGGAGGACGATCATTCACTGACATACAGGGGTGCAAAAACTGGATGATAGCAAAACCTTCAAATGTTTATGAACCACTGCCAACTGAAAATAAGTCCAAGCATCTAAGTGTACCTGTGGTCAGCAGGCAATAACATTTACTTTCTAAAATCAAATTTAAATGAAAGCTTTTCAAGAAATTTAACATGGGTCAGTTTAGTTATATTTATTGAATACAGTTAATACTAGGTGTCTCTTGTGGTACACCTGGGTGGCTCAGTTGTTTTCAGTGTCCAAATCTTGATTTTGATTCAGGTCATGATCTCATGGTTTTGAGACTGAGCCCCACATTGGGCTCTGTGCTGAGCATGAAACCTGCTTGGGATTCTCTTTCTCCCTCTCCTTTTGCCCCTCCCCTGCATGCACTCACTCATTCTCTCGCTAAAATAAAATAAAAATAAGTATCTCTTGGAAATGAGACAACAAGGGACTAAAATATATATATATATATATATATATATATATATATATATATATTCACATATATATATATATATATAATTTACCTCAATTCTTTCTTAGCACATATAATTATGACTTTTACTTCGTATGTATTAGTTACTTAAACAACTCAGAATTTCACCAAATTAAAAGCAACAATTATATCAGATATCTGAAACCCAAAGTAAAACAGATAATATAACTAACCTTCCACAAGGAAGTCTCCCAGTAGTCATATGACGGCCGTGGTTTTAAGGTAGGAATCACCAAGTTTCCTCTTGGAGTAAGGTTTCCATTGAGCACTGAATTATTTTCAAAATGTCCACAATAAGGTGTTTCCAGGCCTGGGCTCATAGTAAGAGTCCTGAGTAAAGTTTGATGCTGCTGTCTCTCCGCAAGAAGTTTTGTATTGTTCTCTGACAGCCTCTCATTAGTCCTGTGAAGATTAAAAAACACAAATACATTTTCTTTTTCCCTAAATCATTCCTAAATGACTCACATCTTTTTAAGTTTCCATAATAGTAAATAGCATTTGCCATTGAACAGTGTTTTAACACTGAACATGTGACAGAGCACACCTACTATCTAAAATTATACTTTTAAAATTGTTCTAAAGAAATACTTATGTTTCCAGCGGGACCCCTAACGAACAATTCAAGTGAGGGAAGGGAGAGAAGTGGCTATCAGTGATGTACACGGCTTAATGAATAATACTTGCTGTCTTCTGGAATGGCTGTACCGGCAGGATCCTTCAGGATGCCATTATATATACATACTTATATTTCGTAAACCTGTTTACAGATATAAAAATAAACCATCCCTCAAAGTCATTTTCAAGCATTTGCTTTCACCACTCTTGTACATTTCACTTACTATCTCAAAGAAACTGAGCATTTGACACCGAGGAATCAGTGAGACCAACAAGCTCTAGGGGAGATAGTAGATGGCAGAGGTGTGATCAGAAAGAACTAAAACAGCTACAGAGGCAATTAGCTTATAACAGTTACCAAGGCACTGGAGGCAGAATCTGCCCTTTCTGTCTCCCTCCCACCATGGTGCTCGTTTTAGCCACTTTGGGAATTATACTCCCCTTCAGCCCTGTGTGAGTCTTTCTGTATTTCACATATATGCCATTATGTAAAGTAGAAAAAACATAAAGGATACTTTGTCTCAAGGCCCACTCTAGTAATAATACCAAAGTTCACAATCAAGAGAATAAATGTACCAAGCTGCCAGGATGAGTAGTAGTAGTAGTACTTGAGCTTTTAGGTTAAAGATGTCATCTTCCAAAAATGAACTCATCGACATTTCTATTTAGGGTACTTCTGGCAAGCAATTTTATAATAATATACTTCTAAATGAGAAAGCTTCAAACAATGCACTTAAAGACTAGCAGATCCGATCAATGGAAAATATACAGGGCGGGGGGTGCGGGGGGGGGCGGTGGGTGGGGGAAGAGGTCCTGTAAAACCAAAAAGAACCAAAAAGAAGAGGAGGGATGCAAACTGTCCTGGACTAACATTTCAAAGGTAAGTTCACTTAGAAACATCATTTTCCAAAATTACACGATCTAGTTGGCTTTCACTTCCTACTCATCTCATGATCTTGGCTCCACAGAAATTATGCTTTAGAGGCAAATTAATAAGCTAAATTTCTTGTCTATGATTCTGTTTTGGCTTACCTGTTCAGCTTATTTCTCAAGGACTTTCTAACTTTTAATTCTTCTAGGTAGAGTTGCCTGTAGGTTTCCAACTCTGTTTTAGTAGATTCTTCTTGAGACGTCTTCATTGTAGAGACCTGAGATTCCAGATCTTTAATTCTAAGTTCCATTTGACTTCTCGTTGAAGCATGAGCATTTTCTCTTAACTGGTCCAAGTTTTCTTGAGCTGCTGCTTGTGCCTAAAGCAAATTAACGGGACAGTTTTAAAATAGCTATAATCTGAATAATTAATTATACCTGTTTCCTTTAGTTCTGAGTCAATGATTCAGAGAGCAATTTTAAATGAAAAAAAAGCTCAAGTGTAAAATATTTATCATCAATGTCAACTGAATTAAATATGATTTATAAAATTAAAGTTCAATCATTCTTGTATTAGTATTCACGCAATCTGATAATTCAAATAATAGAATCAATGACAAAATTTTTAAAGTCGACAATAACCTTAAGAATAATCCAAGTACAGTGCAATTTTTAAATCATAATTTTTCTTTTCCTCTTAATAGTGAGACTAGTTGTTTAAATCATCATTTTTTCTTATCCTCTCGATTTAGTAGGAACAATGATGAAAACTGAACTCGTTCAAGGGACGAACAAATGCCTCCAGAAGTCTACAAATTACCATAAAGCAAGTAGAGGAAACCCATACAACACATCTATCCAAAATGGAATTTGCAGTGAAATGAATGAAAGCACATTACAGATGAATCAATTAACCTGTAAAAACAGGGTGACTTCGTGTAATTTTTCTACTATGTCCAGTCGTGCTCTTTCTTCAATCTCCCGTTTATACTGTTCCACTTGACTGCGCTCTACCATATTCATTTCCATAAATTGTTTCAATTTTACTACTTCTTGTTGTAACTTCTTGTTATCGCTCTCTAGTTTTTCACGTTCTTCTTCGAAAGCTTTCATTGATAATAACTCTTGTTGAAGAATTTGATTTTTTGCATCCAGGTGTAGACATTTTGAAGATGTAGTTTCCAGTTGTGTTGTAAGGACATCAGCCTGCATGAATAAAACACTATAGTTTGGAAGTGGAGTGAAAAGAGTCTAACCCAAAACTACTATCAAATTTTTTTTCAGATTTTAAGTAACCTCTAAGCCCAGTGTGAGGCTTGAACTCACAATCTCAACATCAAGGGTGACTGAACCAACCAGGCACTCAAAATGTTAGATAAACTCATTTGCAATAAAATGTTCCCTGTCTTAGAATGTGGACCCTTAAACAACTCAGAAAATCAAGAGCAAAGTTAAAGCCATCAGGTGTTACTGAAATAGATCTTTGCTATCATTGTCTTTACTACACAACATTTGCACTTGATTCTATACTTTTATTTTTCTATCATTCTTTCATATCTTTCTTTCATAAAATAAGTCCCCTCTTAGGAGAAAGTCTCTTAGCCCTTCCCCGATCTTAACACTCCATAATTTTTAAAGAAGTTTTAGCAATATCATATTGACTTATGTATGCCCGAGTTCAAAAATACGTCCCAAGATAAGACTCTGAAAATAAGACTCTAATTCATGAATCTACAAGTAATGTTTCTAATGCCACGGCCTTTTTCGGAGCTGCAAATGTTTTCATGCTAATTTGAACTGCGTTCCCGGGAGAAATAATTCTCCAGGTTAAGAAATCACATCTCCCAGTATAAAACTTTAATTGGATAATCCACATATTTTTTTGAGACAAAAACAAAATTAATTCAATACTGTTATCTTGTAATCCTTTGTTACTTTCTAGGAAATAAGAGATCATACTAAACAACAACAACAACAACAACAACCACAACAACAACAAAACTGGCTGGAGTTTCAGTGATGCTGAGTTGGGAAGGTCTTCCATCCATTATATATGATTGGTAAGACAAGGTGAGTGGATGTGGTCGTTTTATAAATTTGTTGATACTTCTGTGAAAATCCTGCCCCTTAAATATATGCTGGCTTCAGTAACTGGTTTCTAGTGAGCAGAATATGCAGAACTGCTGTGATTTTTAACGTTTTATTTATTTTTGAGACAGAGAGAGACAGAGCATGAACGGGGGAGGGGCAGAGAGAGAGGGAGACACAGAATCGGAAGCAGGCTCCAGGCTCTGAGCCATCAGCCCAGAGCCCGACGCGGGGCTCGAACTCATGGACCGCGAGATCGTGACCTGAGCCGAAGTCGGCCGCTTAACCGACTGAGCCACCCAGGCGCCCCACTGCTGTGATTTTTAAGGCCAGCTTGGAAAATGTGATACAGCTTCCATCTCACTTTCTTTCTCTAGGGAAGCTCACCCTTAGAACCCAGCCACCACGTTTTGAGGAATCCCAGGCTACCTAGTGAGTCTTCATGTAGATACTCCAGCTGAGACTAGCCAACGTCCTAGCCAAAGGCCAGCTTCAACAGCCAAACACGTGCATGAACAAGCCTTTAGATGATTCTAGTCTCCAGCTTCCAGTTATGCCAGCTGATGCCAAACGAAGAAGAAATGAGTTGCCCTACTATGCTTTGCCTAAACTAAAGATTGGTGAACAAGATAAATGCTGTTTTGAACTACTAGGCTTTGAGGTGGCTTATTATGCAGCAGTAAATTACTACCACAGATACTGATACTAAAAATGGTGTGCTGCTATTCAAAAAACCTAAAACTAAACTTCCTTTGAACCAGGAGGTAGGTGGAACCTGGAAAGATGTAGAAAAGCATAAGAATGAGACCCAAAAAGGGCCTCCACGAGACACTTAGTGGAAGCCTGATGGCCTGTGAAGAGGCTGACAGCAAGGGTTTCTAAGCAAGTGAAGAAAATGACACTGGAGGAAAGGGAAGTCATGCTACAAAATACCTGAGAGTAAACAGATAGGAAAGAGAAACTAAAGAAAGACTATGCAACTGAAAGGAACCAGGACTTAGTGGGTTCAAGTATCTGTTTCTCATTTACAGCCTCTCTACGTGTGGAACTATCAAATAATGCTGACATGAAGAAATGGCTTTTGGGTTACGAGAAAATCCAGGGTGCTACCAGGAAAACAGAAAGATTTAAGGTATGCCTCCAAATCTTTAGGGATCTTAAGAGTATAAGATTTTTTTTTTTTAAAGTAGGTTCCACACCCGACATGGGGCTTAAACTCAGCACCCAGAGATCAAGTGTCACATGCTCTACCAACTGAGCCAGCCAGGAGCCCCAAGAGTAGACGAATTTTAAAGGCATCGTCATATAAGAGCTTCACAGGAAACCTGAAGCGAAAAGCTGATCTCAAAAGGACTTGGGAGGGTCGCTTTGCTAAAACACGGCATGAAATCCAGTAATAATTACAGAAAACTAAAAAAAGGTAAGAGATTTATAGTAGCAAACATACTATTTGCTAGCTTGGACTAAAAGAGACCAAATCGTGCAAAATGAAAAGAGGCCTTTGGGTCTTAGAAGTCCCACAGGGAGGAAGCAGGATGAAAAAACAGCTGCAAATACAGGTCATTCCTTATGAAAAGGAAGGAACCAAGAGCTCAAAGAGTAAAGAAAGGGAAGAGACATGGAGAAAGTATTCCCGTGGTTAGGACTAAGTCCTAGCTTAAGAACTGACAGCATGCATCAGGCTATATTTCAAAACTCTTATGGACTAGGGTGCTTCCCATCTTCTTTTTCTGAATGGGAGAGTCTTCAGCAGTTGACCAGAATGTTGCATTTGTGAGTGGCAAATAACTGTCTCTTTTGTTCTCAAGTCCTCATATTGAGAACACTTGCACTCAAGGGGCTATACTTTAGATACCATAACCCAGGCAGCTTATCCCCACTGCACCTGATTAAGATGGTAAGATCTTGGACTCAAGCCTTGAACCTGATGCCATGATAACTGAAACTTGCAGGAGGTATTGGAGGGGGAGGGGAGTGAATGTATTTTTCAGGTGGGAGGAATACAAACATTTGTGGCCAGTGGGTAAATTATATTGCTTTTTAAAGGTGTCCATAGGTTTCAAATATTAATTCCATAAAAAAAAAGACCATGGTACAACCTTAGTGATTTGCTCCTAATGAACAGAATATGTGACTATGATGCTGTGTGTATTCCAAGCCTAGGTGACAAAAGGCGATACAGCTTCTGCCTTGCTCTGTATCTCAGGCTGCTTACTTGGAATCTAGCTCCCCATCTAGTGAGGAAGTCTAGGCCACAAAGAGGGTCTAGGTGTGTCAGTTTAAGTGTTTCTGCTGCCTCCTGAACTGCAGTCCCAGGCAACAGCCAGCATCAACAACCAGACGTTAGTGAACAAGTCTTCAAATGGATCCAGCCCCAAATCTTTCAGTTGCCCCACCTGAAGCTGAGCGGGGCAGACACTAGCTGTCCTGGCACACTTTTCCTAACAGATTTGTGAACAAAAGAAATCTAACCTTTGGGGAGTTTGTTAAGAAGAAACAAAAATGATAAATGGAACAGTGGATGAAAAAAAAGAGATAAGACACATAAACTTGTATAGGAGAAGTTGGTCTCCATTAAAGTAGGATGCAATAAATGTTAAGATTAATTTATTAACAACCAACCGTGCTAATGAGAAGAAGCAGATAACTAGAAGCAAGATCTAAGAAGTTTTTCTCTCAGTTTTTCCCCAGTTAGGATCATATTAGCTGTTCATTTTCCATATATGGCCTTTATTATGTCGAGGTATGGTTCCTCTAAGCCTACTTTGTTGAGGTGTGCTGCTATTCAAAACATCCATCATGATCATATGGTCCTGTCAATCGATGCAGAAAAGGCCTTTGACAAAATTCAGCACCCTTTCTCAATAAAAACCCTTGAGAAAGTCGGGATAGTGGGAACATACTTAAAGATCATAAAAGCCGTTTATGAAAAGCCCACAGCTAACATCATCCTGAATGGGGAAAAACTGAGAGCTTTTTCCCTGAGATCAGGAACACGACAGGGATGCCCACTCTCACCGCTGTTGTTTAACATAGTGTTGGAAGTTCTAGCATCAGCAATCAGACAACAAAAGGAAATCGAAGGCATCAAAATTGGCAAAGATGAAGTCAAGCTTTCACTTTTTGCAGATGACATGATATTATACATGGAAAATCCGATGGACTCCACCAAAAGTCTGCTAGAACTGATACATGAATTTAGCAGAGTTGCAGGATACAAAATCAATGTACATAAATCAGTTGCATTCTTATACACTAACAATGAAGCAACAGAAAGACAAATAAAGAAACTGATCCCATTCACAATTGCACCAAGAAGCATAAAATATCTAGGAATAAACCTAACCAAAGATGTAAAAGATCTGTATGCTGAAAACTATAGAAACCTTATGAAGGTAATTGAAGAAGATATAAAGAAATGGAAAGACATTCCTGCTCATGGATTGGAAGAATAAATATTGTCAAAATGTCAATACTACCCAAAGCTATCTACACATTCAATGCAATCCCAATCAAAATTGCACCAGCCTTCTTCTCGAAACTAGAACAAGCAATCCTAAAATTCATATGGAACCACAAAAGGCCCCGAATAGCCAAAGTAATTTTGAAGAAGAGGACCAAAGCAGGAGGCATCACAATCCCAGACTTTAGCCTCTACTACAAAGCTGTCATCATCAAGACAGCATGGTATTGGCACAAAAACAGACACATAGACCAATGGAATAGAATAGAAACCCCAGAACTAGACCCACAAACGTATGGCCAACTAATCTTTGACAAAGCAGGAAAGAATATCCAATGGAAAAAAGACAGTCTCTTTAACAAATGGTGCTGGGAGAACTGGACAGCAACATGCAGAAGGTTGAAACTAGACCACTTTCTCACACCATTCACAAAAATAAACTCAAAATGGATAAAGGACCTGAATGTGAGACAGGAAAGCATCCAAACCCTAGAGGAGAAAGCAGGAAAAGACCTCTCTGAACTCAGCCGTAGCAATCTCTTACTCGACACATCCCCAAAGGCAAGGGAATTAAAAGCAAAAATGAATTACTGGGACCTTATGAAGATAAAAAGCTTCTGTACAGCAAACGAAACAACCAACAAAACTAAAAGGCAACCAACGGAATGGGAAAAGATGTTTGCAAATGAAATATCGGACAAAGGGCTAGTATCCAAAATCTATAAAGAGGTCACCAAACTCCACACCCGAAAAACAAATAACCCAGTGAAGAAATGGGCAGAAAACATGAATAGACACTTCTCTAAAGAAGACATCCGGATGGCCAACAGGCACATGAAAAGATGCTCAACGTCACTCCTTATCAGGGAAATACAAATCAAAACCACACTCAGATATCACCTCACACCAGCCAGAGTGGCCAAAATGAACAAATCAGGAGACTATAGATGCTGGCGAGGATGTGGAGAAACGGGAACCCTCTTGCACTGTTGGTGGGAAGGCAAATTGGTGCAGCCACTCTGGAAAACACTGTGGAGGTTCCTCAGAAAATTAAAAATAGACCTACCCTATGACCCAGCAATAGCACTGCTAGGAATTTCCCCAAGGGATACAGGAGTACTGATGCATAGGGGCACTTGTACCCCGATGTTTATAGCAGCACTCTCAACAATAGCCAAATTATGGAAAGAGCCTAAATGTCCATCAACTGATGAATGGATAAAGAAATTGTGGTTTATATACACAATGGAGTACTACAGGGCAATGAGAAAGAACGAAATATGGCCCTTCGTGGCAATGTGGATGGAACTGGAGAGTGTGATGTTAAGTGAAATAAGCCATACAGAGAAAGACAGATCCCATATGTTTTCACTCTTATGTGGATCCTGAGAAACTTGACAGAAACCCATGGGGGAGGGGAAGGGAAAAAAAAAAGAGGTTAGAGCGGGAGAGAGCCAAAGCATGAGAGACTCTTCAAAACTGAGAACAAACTGAGGGTTGAGGGGGGGTGGGAGGGAGGGGAGGGTGGGTGATGGGTATTGGGGAGGGCACCTTTTGGCATGAGCACTGGGTGTTGTATGGAAACCATTTTGACAATAAATTTCATATATTGAAAAAAAATAAAATAAAAATAAATAAATAAAATGAAAAAGAAAACATCCATCATGAATGGATGTTATAGTTTGTTATAGTTTGTCAAATTATTTTTCTGCATCTATTGCAATGATATGATTTTATGCTTTTTTTGAAAATTAATATGAGGTATCACATTCATTGATTTGCAAATATTGAACCACCCCTGCAAACCAGGGATAAATCCCATTTGGTTACACTGAATGATTTTTTTTAATGTTTATTTATTTTTGAGAAAAAGCACAAGCAGGGGAGGGACAGAGAGAGATGGAAACACAGAATCTGAAATAGGCTCCAGGGTCCAAGCTGTCAACAGAGCCTGAAACTGGGCTCAAACCGACGGACCATGAGATCGTAACCTGAGCTGAAGTTGGATGCTTACCTGACTAAGCCACCCAGCTGCCCCTGCCCCTGGTGAATGATTTTTTAATGTATTGTTGGATTCAGTTTGCTTATTTTCTTGAAGATTTTTGCATGTTCATCAGAGATGCTGGCCTGTAATTCTCTTTGCGGTGTCTTTATCTGGTTTTGGTATCAGGGTAAAGCTGGCATAGAATGAATTTGGAAATTTCCCTTCCTTTTATGTTTTTCTGGAACAATTTGAAAAGGACAGGTTAAACTTTTTCTTTTTTCTTTCTTTCTTTCTTTCTTTCTTTCTTTCTTTCTTTCTTTCTTTCTTTCTTTTTCTTTTTTGGTACTAGCTCTTCTTTACATGTTAAAATTTACATCTGAAGTCATCTGGTCCTAGACTTGTGTTTGTTGAGAGTTTTTTGATTCCTGATTCAGTTTCCTTGCTGGTTATTGATGTTTTTTTTTCAAATTTCTATTTCTTCTTGTTTTAGTTTGGTAAGTTATATGTTTCTAGGAATTTATTCATTTCTTCTAAGTTGTCCAATTTGTTGGCATACAGTTTTTCACAATATTCTCTCATAAATGTTTGTATCTCTGTGGTGTTGGTTCTTATTTCTACTCTCACATTTGTGGTTTTATTTATTTCGGTCTTTTCTATTTTCTTGTTGATTACTCTGGCTAACGCCTTATCAGTTTTATTAATTTTCACAAAGAACCAGCTCTAGGTTTCATTGATCTGTTCTAGTTTTATCTGTTTTTTGTTTGTCTATCATTCATTTCTGCTTTAATCTCTTTTTTAATTTTATTTTGAGAGAGACCACACATGAGTGGGGGATGGGCAGAGAGAGAGAGAGAGAGAGAGAATCCCAGACAGGTTCCATGCTGCCAGCAGAGAGCCTAACACGGGGCTCGATCTCACTACTGTGGGATCATGACCTGAGCCAAAATCGAGAGTCAGACACTTAACCAGTGAAGCCACCCAAGGGCCCCCTGCTCTGATCATTATTACTTGCTTTCTTCTGCTGGCTTCAGGCTTCATTTGTCGTTCTTTTTCTAGCTCCTTTAGGTGTAAGGTTATGTTGTTTGAAATTTTTCTTGCTTCTTGAAGTAGGCTTATATTGCTTTGTACTTCCCTCTTAGGACTACTTTTGCAGCATCTCAAAGGTTTCAGACCATTGTTTTCTCATTTCCATTTGTATACATGTATTTTTTAAAATTTCTTCTTGTATTTCCTGCTTAACCCATTCCAGTGTAGTAGCACGTTATTTAACCTGCATGTATTGTTTTTTAATAATTAAGGCCTGTTTTTTGTTTGTGATCCATTCTTGAGAATATTCCATGTACACTTGAAAACAACGTGTATTCTGTTTTAGGATGGAACGTTCTGAAAAAATCTCTTAAATCCAATCTGGTCCTGTCTGCCATTCAAAGCCATTCTTTCTTTCTTTCTTTTTTTTTTTTTTTTTAATATATGAAATTTATTGTCACATTTGCTTCCATACAACACCCAGTGCCCATCCCAACAGGTGCCCTCCTCAATACCCATCACCCACCCTCTGCTCCCTCCCACCCCCCATCAGCCCTCAGTTTGTTCTCAGTTTTTAAGAGTGTCTTATGCTTTGGCTCTCTCCCACTCTAACCTCTTTTTTTTTCCTTCCCCTCCCCCATGGGTTCCTGTTAAGCTTCTCAGGATCCACAAAAGAGTGAACACATATGGTATCTGTCTTTCTCTGTATGGCTCAAAGCCACTCTTTCTTTGGTGATTTTCTGTTAAGATGTATTTTTTGGTGATTTTTTTAACTAAGATCTATTGATGTAAATGGGGTGTTAAATTACCCTAGTACTGTATTATTATCAATTAGTTCTTTTATGTTGGTTATTGTTTTATGTACTTGAGTGCTCTCATGGTGGGTGCATAAATATTTACAATTGTTAGATCTTCCTATTGGAATTATTATGATATAGTAGCATTCTTTGGCTCTTGCTACAGTCTTTGTTTTTGGTTAAGTTTATTTATTTTGAGAGAGACAGAGTTGGGGAGGGACATAGAAAGGGGGGGGAGAAAATTTCAAGCAGCCTCCATGCTGTCAGCCTGGAGCCCAACATGGGGCTCAAAGCCACCAGCCATAAGATCATGATCTGAGCCAAGACCTAGTCGGTCGCTCAAATGACTGAGGCACCCAGGTGCCCCACAATGTTTGTTTTAAGGACTCTTTTGTCTAACAAAAGTATCGCTACTTTTTCTTTTAACGTGATAAATTTTTCTCCATCCCCTCGTTTCCATTTGTTTTGAATAGAATTTATTGTCAACTTGGCTAACATACAGGGTGTACAGTGTGCTCTTGGTTTTGGGGGTAGATTCCTGTGGTTCATCACTTATAGACAACACCCAGGGCTCATCCCAACAAGTGCCCTCCTCAATGCCCACCACCCCTTTCCTTTCTCACCCACCGCTCCCCCATCAACCCTCTATTTGTTCTCTGCATTCAAGAGTCTCCTATGGTTTGCCCCTCTCCTTCTCTGTTTGTAACTACTTTTCCCCTTCCCTTCCCCCACGGTCTTCTGTTAAGTTTCTCAAGTTCCACATATGAGCGGAAACTTATGATATCTGTCATTCTGTGACTTATTTCATGTAGCATAATACCTTCCAGTTCCATCCACATTGCAACAGATAGCACGATTTCACCCTTTCTCCTTGCCAGGTAGTATTCCAGTGTATATATAAACCACATCTCTTTACCCACTCACCAGTTGATGGGCATTTAGGCTCTTTCCACAATCTGGCTGTTGTTGAAAGCACTGCTTTAGACATTGGAGTACATGTGCCCCTATGAATCACCACTCCTGTATCCTTTGCATAAATTCCCAGTAGTGCTCTTGAGGGGTCATAGGGTAGTTCTATTTTCAATTGTTTTTGAGGAACCTCCGCACTGTTTTCCAGAGCGGCTGCACCAGTTTGCATTACCACCAACAGTGCAAGCATCCCCTCACTTTTAATCTGCAGGTGTCTTTATGTCTAAAATGAGGTTTTTATAGGCAGCATACAGATGGGTCGTGTTTTTTAATCCATCCTGTCACCCTAGGTCTTTTGGTTGGAGTGTTTATTGCATTTATATATAAAATAATTATTGACAGGTATCTATTTATTGTCATTTTACTACTTGTTTTGTGGTTGTTTCTGGAGATTTTCTCAAATCCTTTATTGTTTTTCTCTCTTTGATGTCTTTCTAATTTGCTTTAATGATATATTTGGATTTCTTTCTCTTTATTCTTTGCATGTTTATTAGTGGGTGTTGGTATATGATAAGCATTAATTTGTATATCACCTCCTCTGCATGTAGCAGTCTATATTAAGTTGATGGTCAATGAAGTTAGAACTCATTTTTTTTCTCCTCCCCATGGTTTAGATAAGCTATTATATTGTACATCCTTTTTGGGGGCATTCCTTGACTGATTTGTTTACAGAAATATACATTTTTACTGCTTTTACATTTTCTGCCTTTATACTGTCACTTTTGATCTCTCCTTTCCACTCAGAGTTCCCGATAATATTTCTTACAGGCTGATTTAGTGGTCACAAACTCCTTCCATTTTTGTTTGTCTGAGAAGTTCTTTACCTCTCCTTCTATCATGAATGATAGCCTTACTGGATAGAGTATATTTGGCTGCAGATTTTTCTCATTCAGCACTTTGAATATATCATGCCTTTTCCTTATGCCTTGCAAAGTTTCTATTGAAAAATCTCCTGCTAGCCTTGTGGGTTTCTCCTTGGAAGTTAATGACTTGTTTTGCTGCTTTTAAGATTTGTAGCAGTGGGGCGCCTGCGTGGCTCAGTCGGTTAAGCATGACTTGATCTTAGCTCAAGTCGTGACCACGCAGTTCCTGGGTTCAAGCCTCCAGTGGGCTCTGCACTGACAGCACAGAGAGAGTGCTTGGGATCCTCTCTCTCTCTCTCTCTCTCTCTCTCTCTCTGCCCCTCCCTGCTTGTGTCTGCGTTCTGTCACAGAATAATCAAAAGCAAAAACAAAACAAAACAAATAACAAAACACTAAAAAAAAAGATGTTAGCAGTATATTTTGCAAATTTAATTACAACATGTCTTGGGTGTTGATTTTGATGGAAGTTCTCTGTGTCTCCTAGATCTCAATGTCTCTGTTTTCTTCTCCACATTAGGGAATTTTTCAGTTATTTTGTCTTCAAGGTCAATTATCTGTCCCCTTCTCTCTGTCTTCTTCTTCTGGGACTCCTATCATATGAATGTTTTTACATTTGACGGAGACACCGAGTTCCTTAAGTCTATTCTTCATTGGATAATTCTTCTTTGTCTTCTTCAGCTTCATTGTTTTTCCATTACTTTGTCTTCTAGGTCATTAATTTGCTCCTCTGCTTCTTCCAGCTTGCTGTTCATTTTACTGCACTCTTTCATCTCTGATCCTTGAACTCTTTTATGTCTGGTGTAAGGGTCTCACTGATGTCTTCCATTCTTTTCTCAAGTCCACTGAATATCCTTATGATCATGGTTTTAAATTCTCCATTAGGCGTGCTATTTACATCTGTCCCATTTCGGTGTCTGGCCATGGCCTTATCCTGTTCTTTCATTTGGATAAATGCCTCTGTCTTTTTCATTTTGTCTAAGTATCTGACAGCTTCTGTGTCTTAAAGAAGCCAGTTTATGTACACCTGCTCCCGAAAGTAATGGACTGAGGAAAAAGACGTCGACATGTAATTGCCTAGGGTCTAGCACTTCAGGGAGTGTCACCAGTGTTGTGCTGCATGTGTCCTGCTGTTGTGTTCTGGCTATGCTATCCTTCAGGCCAGTCGTCTGCAGAGGCTCTCCTTGCCTGGTCTGGTGAGTGTTTGGTCCCTGACCTGAATGTAGTGAGTTTTAACTAGGTGTGCTCTGGTCTGCTTAGGAAATGAGATCTGTCACCACCTCTACTGGAACTGAGGCCAAGGGAAACCCTCTGGTTGGGAGATGTAGTGTGGGCAGGTGTTTGTCCTGGTCTTTTGGGGGAGGGGTCTGCTGTGCTGCAACTCAAGCAAGAGTGATTGAGAAGGGTAGTTCCACCAGAGGGCAAGGGGGTGGTGCTTGGTGTAAGCAAGTTAGGTAGCCAGTGTTAGCAATGCACTGCTTCCTGCAGGTGGCTTTATGTTTGTGGTGAGGGGCAGGAGAAGGAGATGGTGCCAGCCAGCGGCTTTGTTCCTACAGACAGGTCTCTCTGAACTTTGCCTCTGAGGGACGTGCTCTGAGAAGAGCAAATAATCTCCCCACTGTGTGCCCCAGGCACTCTTCAGATCACTTATCCCTGCTGTTAACTCCCACGTTGTTTGCCTGCCTCTTGCCCAAGAGCAGTGCATACCTCAGGGCTCAATCCCACTGACACCGGACCTTAAAGAAACTCAGACGTTTAAGCACTACTTGCAAGAACTCACATGTCAAGTATTCAGCCCTCTGTTTTTGTGCACAGACTGCCTTGTATTCTCTCTTACTCTGATCTCTACTTTATCTGGGGGCTGTTCTTTCCATATGCACCTTGGTATGGGGGCTCTAGCATTTAAAAGACCAGAAAACAAGAAGTGGCCACAACTCACTTGTGAGGCTTGTGGAGGTTTGTTCGGTATGGGTGTATTTGTCCGCTGGGGGTCTGCCTCTCCTGTGACTTTTTTCTATCCTGAGGAAAGATCCAGTTTAACCACCGTCCCGGGAATGTGATTGTTGGTGAGGACCCTTTTGAAGATGTGTCTTTTTGTGGGTTGATAATTAGCTGGTATGTCTTGAGGGGGCTTTCCACAGAGCTGAATTTTCCTGATTGTCTTAGGGTAATTGAGAGTAAATTTCTATTTGTTTTGTCATGAGAAGGCAGGGGGGATTTCTATGGCTCCTTTTAAATATCTTTCTAAATTTACTCTGTGGGACATCCCCATTAAGATGTTATCCTGAGCTAAATTCTCCTCAACTTTTGCACCTCTTGTCAGGGACCAGAAAAGCAGATCGGTTTCTTTATCACGCATCTGAGAACTCCTCTGTCCTTGGGGTGCTTCTGCTCCTGCTTGGTGTTGTGGACAATTTGGTAGTCTGCAAAGGAAATATTATTTCTGATATGGTTCTGGTGAACTATTTTGTATGTTATGTGGGGATGAGGGAAAATGATCTCCTGTGCTCAACTGTTGGTTTCCAAAAATTGTTCTTTCTACAAGGCAATTTCTCAAGTGACAAGAACTTCAGACATTATGATGAAGTTCAGCAATTGAAACAGAAAGAGTCTAATCTTTAAAGTTTGATCTGTTCAATTGAATATTGGATATTGTATTAATGTACTGTAAAGTCAATCTTAGACTCTATTAATAAGAAGAGAAATCTTCAAGACATTCCTTGCATCCAAACCACTGATCCTTGAGCAACCACAGGTCATTTAATCCAATTGTTGTGGGGAGGAGATATTTTGTATACTGAGCCTATTCTTTTTATTTTTTCTCTTTTTTTTATACTGTTCAGATCCATGTACATTGTGCATTATTTAAGATATAATAAATTGTTAATGTAATGCATAACACTAGCTATTAGATAAAGTGTCTCATTGCTTTTGACTAGGTTGGCTTTCAGGGATTTCTGAAATTTTGGATAAGGTCTCTATGTGTGTTGTACACAGATTTTCTTTAATTTGTATTTTGAAATCATTGTTTATCTTCTTTGATTGATCTTTTCTTTCTAGAGAAATAGGTCTTTCCAATAGCAACTGGGTATGTTTTAACAAATGACTCGTGGGTTTAAGCACTCTATCAATTACTAACTACCGACTTTTAAGACTAATAAAAACGTACTAAAAATCTCACATGTCTGACTCTCCTTCAAAATCCTTTGGTGCTTGTACCCAAGAATAATTAATAAAAAATTAAATACCACTAAATAAATTTAAGAAAAGATTAATCCTAATTAACAAAAACCCATACAGAAAGCAAAAACACACACTACTCAAATTTCAAGTTTAGGAGACATCTTGGTTGTCCCACAATGCTCTCCATAGAACAAGCTGCTTCAAAAATTTTTTGTCTTTTAATTACAATCTCCATATGTCTTGATAAATCAACATAATACTACCTCACTTTGTACAGCTGAATTATTTGAATGATATGTAATGTATATTCCATTAATTATATGCTGAGCTATAACGCATAGCTATGCATATCTTTCTATTTTAAGTGAAAGAAAGCCATACAGGCTACTGTGATTTCCAAGAATGTTGGATCTGTGCAAGATAAGAGGATGAGCAAGAATAGGATTAACACCAGTGTTTACACACAAGAACCAGGTCAGAAGAGGATCTCATTGTGAATTGCAAGATGATGGATTAGCAAGATTGCTTAACAGGAAAAGAGGAATAGCCCAGAGTTAATCTTTTCCTTCCTAGATGGTGAAAAGTATGGGTGAGTCTATGCATTATAATGAGAGAATATAAAATATAATGAAGTAAGTGGTAGACTGAGTCAAGACATCCTATGGCCAAGATTTGATGGAAATGAAAGTTGACAGCACTGACTGAGAGACTAAAAGTTGGCACAGGCAGGGAACATGGGTGGCTCAGTCAGTTGAGCCTCAACCTCTCAGGTCATGATCCCAGGGTCATGGGATCAAGACTCCTGTCAGCCTTCACACTAAGTGTGAAACCTGATAAAAAATTATCTCTCTTCTCTCTTCTCTCTCTCTCTCTCTCTCTCCCACACACACACCCACATCCTGCTTGTGTATGCTCTAAAAAACAATAAAATAAATAAAATAAAAATATAAAAATAAATAAGTAAATAAGTAAATAAATAAATAAATAAATAAAGTCTGAACACACTAAAGAAAGAGCATTTTAACTTTTTGAGCCTGACTTCACATCGAGTCATGGGGTCAGCAAGGCATAGGCTGGCGAAAGGGTCCTTCAGGAAGCAAAAATCTCTATAGGTGCAAAGTTAAGTTCTACTACATTGACTTTTTATTATTACATAAGTGACTGGTAATTTGCAAGATAACTAGGAAAAAGTTTTCATAAAATTTGATACGGTACTGGCATAAGGACAGACATATAGACCAATGTATTAACATTGAGAATCTAAAAATAAACTCTCACGTTACAGTGAACTGATTTACCACAAGGGTGCCAGACAATTAAATGGAATGAGAATAGTTACAGTATTGTAACAATTGTAACAAATGGTACTGGGACAAATGGATATCCACATGCAAAGTAATAAAATCAGACCTCTACCCCATAGCATATATACAAAATTAACTTAAAATCTAAGAGCTAAAATGATAAAATTCTTAGACAAAAGCTGACGTGTATATGTTTGTGACTGGATTTGGCAATGATTTCTTAGACATGACACCAAAAGACAAAAGCGGATTAAGTTTACTTCATCAAAATTAAAAACTTCTATGCTTCAAATATCACCATCAAGAAAGTGAAAAGGCAAGTGACTAAATAGGAGAAAATACCTGACAATCCCATATCTGCTAAGGGATTGGTATGTAGGCTATTTAAATAACTCTTCCAATAATGAAAAGACAATCCAATATAAAAACGGGCAAAAGAATGGATTAGTTCTTTCAAGATGATATAGAAATGGATAATAATCACGTTCAAAGGGAGATGTTCGGGGTGCCTGGGTGGCTCAGTCAGTTAAGCTTCTGACTTGGGCTCAGGTCATGATCTCACTGTTCGTGGGTTCGAGCCCCGCATCGGGCTCTGTGCTGACAGCTCGCAGCCTGGAGCCTGTTTCAGATTCTGTGTCTCCCTCTCTCTCTGTCCCTCCCCTGCTCACACTGTCTCTCTCAAAAATAAAAGAGACATGTTCAACATCATTAGTTATAAGAAAATGCAAACCAAAAACCACAAGATGCCATTTCATACCCACTAGAATTGCTATCATAAAAGCAACAGATAATGACAAACATTGGCAAGAACCAGGAAAACGGGAACTCTCAAAAACTGCTGATGAAAATGTAATGTTGCTGCCACTTTGGAAACAGTCTGGCAGTTCCTCAAAAGGTTAAACTAGAAAAACAATTTTTCTAAACATATTTGAGAGAGAGTGCACAAGTGGGGTAGAGGGACAGAGGAGAGGGAGGGAGAGAACCCCAAGCAGGCGCCAGGCTCAGGGCAGAGCCCAATGTAGGGCTCGATTCCACAACCCTGAGATCATGACATGAGCTGAAATCAAGAGCTGGCCACTCAACCGGCTGAGCCACCCAGGTGCCTGCCCCTCCTCAAAAGGTTGAAAAAACAAAACAAAAACAAACAAACAAAAAAGGTTTATTTAACAGAGTTACCATATGAACCAGCAACTGTATTTATAGGTATATACCCAAGAGAAATCAAAACATGTTCACATAAAAAGTTGTTCATTACACAGAAAATAACCTCAAAATGGATGAAAGACCTCAATGGAAGACAGGAAGCCATCAAAATCCTCGAGGAGAAAGCAGGCAAAACCCTCTTAGATCTTGCCTGCAGCAGCTTCTTATTCAAAACGTCTCCGGAGGCAAGGGAAACAAAGGCACAAATGAACTAGGGGGACCTCATCAAAATAAAAAGCTTCTGCACGGCGAAGGAAACAATCACCAAAACGAAAAGGCAACCGACAGAATGGGAGAAGGTATTTGCAAATGACATATCAGATAAAGGGTTAGTATCCAAAATCTACAAAGAATTTCTCAAACTCAACACCCGAAACACAAGTAATCCAGTGAAGTAACGGGCAAAAGACATGAATAGACACTGCTCGAAAGAAGACATCCAGATGGTCATACAAATCAAAACCACACTGAGATACCACCTTGCGTCTGTCAGAATGGCTCACATTAACAACTCAGGCAACAACAGATGTTGGCGAGGATGCAGAGAAGAGGATCTCTTTTCCATTGTTGGTGGCAATGCAAGCTGGTGCAGCCACTCTGGAAAACAGTATGGAGTTTCCTCCAAAAACCAAAATGAGACCTACCCTACCACCCAGCAATTGCACTACTAGGCATTTATGCAAGGGATACAGGTGTGCTGTTTCAAAGGGACACATGCACCGCCATGTTTATAGCAGCACTCTCAACAATAGCCACAGTATGCAAAGAGCCCAACTGTCCACTGATGGATGAATGGATAAAGAAGATGTGGTATGGGGCGCCTGGGTGGCTCAGTCGGTTAAGCGGCCAACTTCGGCTCAGGTCATGATCTCGCGGTCCGTGAGCTCAAGCCCGGCGTCGGGCTCTGTGCTGACAGCTCAGAGCCTGGAGCCTTTTCCAGATTCTGTGTCTCCCTCTCTCTGACCCTCCCCTGTTCATGCTGTCTCTCCCTGTCTCAAAAATGAATAAAACATTAAAAAAATTAAAAAAAAAAGAAGATGCGGTATATAGATTCCATGGATTATTACTCGGCAATCAAAAAGAATGAAATCTTGCCATTTGCAACTACGTGGATGGAACTGGAGGGATTACGCTAAGTGAAATTACTCAGTCGGAGAAAGACAAAATTCATAGGACTTGCCTCGTATGAGGACTTTCAGAGTCAAAACAGATGAACAAAAGGGAAGGGAAACAAAAATAATATAAAAACAGGGAGGAGGACAAACAGAGGAGACTCATAAATATGGAGAACAAACTGAGGGTTGCTGGAGGGGTGTGGGAGAGGGGATGTGCTAAACGGGTAAGGGGCACTAAGGAATCTACTCCGGAAATCATTGCTTCACTAAATGCTAACTAATTTGGATGCAAATTTAAAAAAAATAGAAACTAAGATACAACAAAAAGAATAACGCCCCCCGCCCACCAAAACTTTCTAACCCAGGAAGCCTCTGGTTTGGGGATTCAGGAGATAAGGACCTTCTAGAGAAGTCAGAGCTATGGAATGAGTTGGCTGAAAGCTATCTAAGTTTTTGTTTCACAGGGAAGACTTTAAAGTGGCGGATAATTTCATGCCATAACCCTAATTCCTTTCTATAGGCATCTACAGAAAATCCCTCATTATTCTTTACTAAGCTTCATCAGTATCGGATATTCTTACAAATTTTAGTTTTAGAGACCTTAAAGATTTCTTTAGGACACAGCAGCAGGACAACGCCTGGCACTCTCATTCATAGAAGACTGATCAACAGAGTGTCATGTTACTCGCATGAGAAGTTCCCTAATACAATGTGACTCATTGATAAGAGGTCTAGAAAAGAAAATAATTTTCAATGTCTCTTCAGCCACAAAAAGGACCAGTCAACAGAATGTTCTAGTTCCCCTGACGGGTATAGCTGTCCAATGAAACTTGCATGTATATTATATAGCTTTTGTGACTGACAGAAACGAGTTGGTCAGTGTATCTACCTCATTGCTCCCACTTAGGATTTACAATGTGAGTCCTACAAAGGAGGGTGAGAGTGGGATGACATTAACTGTTCTGCTTGGAAAACATTTGGGGTTTCACTACATATCGATAAATTAGAATCCTGAATGGCACATTAGTCTTTTTTGAGATCGAATTGTGAAATCTCTGAAAGGCTGATCAACTCAAGTGAACGGAAAAAAAAAGAAAAAGAGCTTCTGAACTTGCAATGGTAGGAGCCCTATGTTTCTAGGTAAGGCCCTGACCGAGCAGCCATTTCTACTTTTTCACTGGCATTTCTTTTCCTTTACAAAATCCAACAAGGAGAAAAGTCCATTCCTTTGAGAAGGACGTTTGCGTAATGACCTCTAGTCATTGTTGATGAAGAGAATAAATTGCAGATTTGTAATTACAAATTACAACAAATCATCATTAAAATAACCCAACTCAAACTCTCACTGAAGGGATGAGATTACAAGAGGAAGTCAGAATTCAAGATGAAATGATCACTCAAAGATTGGGGACGTTTGAAACACGCAGAGAAATATTACCAGGGACTCGCACACCTGTATGCCAACGTTCACAGCAGCATTATTAACAGTAGCCAAAGGTGGACTAAACCAAATGCTCACTATGGTATATACAAAATGTTGGTTTTTTTAGACTCTCACAATGTTTTTTTATGAAAATCTCACTATAAACATCATTACTTTATGAATTCAATCAACTTCATCTATATAGAAGAATTACATCACTAGTAGCAAGTAGGAACAATATGAACCTACTGTTTTGATCTGTGAGATTTTTCATATGATCCAAAACATTCTTATGTACCACTAGTGAAATAAGGATTCCTTTTCAGTAGGATAGACATTAAGAGATCGACTTACCAAACTTGTCTTTATCACGTTGCTCTCAAGATCTTGAATTTGGGCCGCTTGATGTTTGATGGTTTCTTCTTGCCTGGCATTTTTCACCTGTAGCCTAAAATGCAGATCTTAAGATAATTATGCTCACACATAAATTTAAAACAACACCGTATAATTTCTGAACAAATGAGGGTATTACATAAATTCTTAAAATGGTGTCAAGAGGAAGATTTGGGAATTGTGCCATTTTTCTCATTGTGTTTTGTGGACAAGGTGCAACATTGAGAGATGAGATGCCACAATTCTGCATTTCAAAATAGCTCAAAGCTGGAATTTGTATCCAGCTGAACAATGATATACTGGCATAAGTAATACATTTCCCATACTACACTGCTTATCTGCTTTATAAGTAAACAAGTTATTTTCTGTGAGGTTTAAATTATACTTTTGCATATGATCTTTCATCTCCTCAGCATATCTTACGGCCTCTGCATGTCGTTCCTGTGCTTCTTGCAACTAAAATAAAGAAAAAAAATAATTTTAACTTCTGAAAATCTCGTAGAACACCATCACCTGTTTCTGTAACTAAACGTTTTTTTTTTTTTTTTGACTTGACTTGACTTGAGAGAGAGACAGAGAGAGAGCATGCAGAAGTGGGGAAGAGAGGCAGAGGGAGAGACAGAGAAAATGGTAAGCAGGCTGCAAGCTCAGGGTGAAGCCTGATATGGGGCTCGGTCTCATGACCGGTCTCATGACCGGTCTCATGATGTGGGGTTTGGGATCATGACCCGAGTGGAAATTAAGAGGACGCTCAAACAACTAAGCCGCCCAAGTGTCCCTGTAACTAAAATCTTTTTGGAGCCAGCCACACTCTCCTCTACATGCTGATTGATGGCTACTCTGAGGTCATAACAGGAGAGTTGAACTGCTACACAGAGACTATGGCCGACAAAACGAAATGTTTCAATACTCTTACAGAATAGTTTACTAACCTTACTCTCCTACAAAACATAACATTGTTAATGTTTTTAAATTATATATGATCAGATAAATGTACAAATGTATCTATTGGTCAAATGGAGGAAATATAGGAATTTACCTTATGGTAAACATTTCTATTTTCATATCCCAAGCACCACATCAACTATGATTTTATATATTCACATAGGTGTTGACGTCGCTATTCTCATGATTATAAAACTGAACATGCTGCCTTCAGTGACAACAAGATATTTCATGGAAGAATTTGAGAAGCAATATCCTAGTAGGGGCCAGAATGCCTGGGTCTGAATTCCCAGTTCTGCTCGTTATGAGCTGTATGACCTTGAGCACACTACCTAAAACTTCCATGTCTCAGTCTCTGCATCTGTAAATAGAAGGTAGTAATAGCACCTACTGGGACACCTGAGTGGCTCAGTCGGTTCAGTGTCTGGCTTTTGATGTCAGCTCAGGACATGATCTCAGGGTCATGTAATTGAGCCCCACATTGAGCTCTGCATGGACAGCGAGGAGCCTGCTTGGGATTCTCTCTCCCTCTCTCTCCCTCTCTCTCTTTCTCTCTCTCCCTTTTTCTCTCTCTCCCCACATGCCCTTCCCCACAATCTCTCTGTCTTTCTCTCTCTCAAAACAAAGGCCCTTAAAAAAGTGATCTCAAAATAAATACTAATAGTATCTACCCCACTGGGATGTTGGGAAGATTAAATTAGGAAATAACAGATGAACAACTTAGAAGGGTACGTGGCACATAGTCAGCTCTAAGTGTCTGCATTTAGCATGATTACTGATGCTGTATTTTGCGTTCCAATACAATGTGATAGTTTAGGCAGGTGGCCTGCCAACACAAGTGTTCCCCTATACAAATTATACTGAAGTTATTCTTCATTCCACCGCAAGTGGCAGCAAATGGGGAGCATGAGGCCCAGAATCTCTCCTCAGTACTTCACACAACTTTCGCCAATGCCACTAGCCAACAGTACTTTTTCCATTTATAATCCTTTTAACTTATTCCTCTCTATACCACTCAGTGGACAATGTTCACAGACCAAGGTACAAATAGCACCTCCTTGACTGAGTAGTAGATCCTTTACATGACCATCAGAGGCAAGGGAAAGCCACTGACATGGAAATAATCGAGTCTTGCTAAACTAAAGTTCCTCAATCATTTCATGTCCGTATATACTGTTTACGTTAGGCTGCTTTAACATGTACTCTGATGAAGACATTAAGGCTTTGTGGTAAAAGCATATCAGAAAAGCTGTACCCAGATCTTTGCAGTTGGTAAAGTGTTATAAATCTGTAAATCCCAGTTCTGGCTGTGTAAGGAAGAAAGACAAATTTAGAGAGCTTTCTCATAGTGAGAGGGAAAAAAAACCCAAACATTTGATTGAACATTTCTCCTCTATTTGATTAAGTGCTTTTATTAATAATTTTACTTATATAAGTGTGTGTGTGTGTGTGTGTGTGTGTGTGTAGATATACACACATTTTTTTAACATTTATTTTTTGATAGAGAGCACGAGTCTGAGTGACGCAGAACGTGAGGGACACAATGGATCCAACGCAGGCTCTGCTGACAGCAGAGAGTCCGATGCAGGGCTCAGTCTCAAGAACGTGGAGATCATGACCTGAGCCAAAGGCAGACTCTGATAGGACTGGAGACAGCCAGGCACCCCTCAATTTTGTATTTCATTTCTTAGCATACATTTAGAATAAAAGCTTTGTTATACCAATGTTTCCAAGAAGAATTTATTGATACGGTATAAAGTACTTAATTTTATCGGAAAAACTGTTAAGTTAAAATATTTTCAATTTATACAAGGATAAGTACCACACGTATCAAATATTATTATCCCTTAAATTTATACTTAGGAAGACGAAATTACCTGTCATAAAAAAATAAAAACAACATCGAATAAAGGACTAAATTGTTCTGCGCAGGCTAGATGACAAGTGTCAAGAGAGTTAAGGCTAATGGGAGTTAGAACAGTCAGAGAAAGTTCATAGGAAAGGAGACTGTGAGACAAGTCTGAATAACATAGGTTTAGGCAAGAGGAACAGAAACTAAAAAGACAGCATGAGTAAACGGCAGAGAGATGGTGAAATCAACTCAGTTAACTCGGAGGATAAAATCTGATGACAGAGACATTAAAAACAGGTGTCCACACAAGAACTACGTGAATGTTCATAAGCAGCAGTATTAACAGGCAAAAAGTGGACACAACCCAAAGGTCCATCAACTGATGAATGGACAAGGGCCTTAGCCCACAATGGAGTACTGTTTGACAATAAAAAGAAATGAAGCACTGATATAAGCTGTAACCAACACAGATGAACCCGGAAAACATTAAGTGAAGCTAGCTAGTCCCAAGGGACCACACGTTGTGTGACTCCATTTATATGAAATATTCACAAGAGGCAACTCCAGTGAGAGGCCAAGTAGTAGACTGGTGGTTGCCTGAGGCTGGGGGCAACGGGTAAGGGTTTCCTTTCAGGGTGAGGAAAGCATTCTACTTGATGGCAGTGATGGTTGCACGAGCGTACACAGAGACAGTGAACTGTGCGTGTCAAATGGGTGACTTTTATGGGATGTGTATTGGACCTCAAAAAGGCTTTAAAAAAACCCAATGGCAGGACACAGATAATGTCCTTAATTCTCGCTTTTGGGCGTACATACTATACATGATCTGAATATTTCCGTGCTTTGACAACATGTCTAAAAGGCAAAGAAAATGAAGGAAATGCCTAAGTTCAAGTGGTTTGTTAAGTGATCTTTCTGTACAAGTCATCCTGAAATCAATACAGAGTCTTCCCGAAAGTGAAGATGAGAACTAAGACAATTATCTGAAACATTCCATTAAACATTTTCTTCTGATTTTATCCAGCTTGCCTCATCATGGTAATAGAGATATCATTAAAAAACATTGTTTAGCAGGGGACAAAAATCTCTTGGGGCATCTGGGTGGCTACGTCAGTTAAGCGTCCAATTCTTGCTTTCAGCTCAGGTCATGATCTCACGGTTCATGAGACTGAGCCCCACCTTGGCTCTACACTGACAGCATGGAGCCTGCTTGGGATTCTCTCTCCCTCTCCTCTCTCTGCCCCTCCCCTGTTAACATGCACGCACACACTCTCTCTCGCTCTTTCTCTCTCAAAATAAATAAATCAACTGTAAAAAAAGTTTTACATTAAGGAAAGAAAGAAAAAAGTCTCTCAATTTCTGTGAGGAAGGATACAAAAGCCTCAACTTTCTAAGTATGATAAGAAAAAAACGTATAACGCAAATAGTAGAATGAAAGTCAGAGTTTACGAAATAAATGTATTGGAAAGATACTAAAAGCATAATAAATTAATTATAATGAAAATACAAAAGAAAGCGGTCCATGGAAATTAGTATTCTAAAACACCTTATATTATTTAACCAGCTATAAGTTAACTGTTGACAGGTTACATTTACTACATACCTGACTTCTGATTCGACCTAATTTCTTCTTGAGATCCCGTGTCTCATCTTCCAGACGAAGATGTGACGTAACCTCGGGGGAAGCCTCTGACATAGACTGTTTCTTCAGAGTATCAGCCAGTCCTTGTTGAAGTTGTCTCACAACTACCTAAGAAGACATTTCTGTTACTGATTTTCTAAATCATCTTATTATTAAATTATGTTAATAATAGACAACTCTAACATGCGTACTTTGAGAAATATCACCACATACATCAATTCACCTTCTTTTATTTTTTTTTTAATTTTTTTAACGTTTATTCATTCTTGAGACAGAGAGAGACAGAGCATGAACAGGAGAGGGGCAGAGAGAGAGGGAGACACAGAATCTGAAACAGGCTCCAGGCTCTGAGCCGTCAGCACAGAGCCCGACGCGGGGCTCGAAATCACGGACCGTGAAATCATGACCTGAGCCGAAGTCGGACGCCTAGCCGACCAAGCCACCCAGGCGCCCCAATTCACCTTCTTTTAGCAACACATACACTTTCCTGGTCACTGAATTCAGTTAAAGAACAAAAAGTGTTATCTCCCTGCCTAGTCAGGATGATGTCACTTAGATAATGAATTCAGCCTCACTATCCATTCTCCACTGGTGAATTTGCAAAGCTTCATAACCTATGGAAGTCTCAAAAAGAAATGGGGACATAGTGGGCACAGCAGTCGTAAATTCTTTATTATGAAAGGTTTTCTCTCTTTTTTTTATGGCAGGCTTAAGTTACCGTCAGAGTTCCTCACATATCCAATCCTCTGCTCTTATCCTTCTAATAGACTCCTATCTCGGAACCAAAGTAAAGTCATTCCAATGGCCCCTGCTTCCACCCCCCTCCCCTGACCTCAGCTCCTACAGCTCTCTCCCCTACTCACTCCATTCCTGCTAAGCAAGAATCCTGCAACCCCTCCTTGGTCTGAAAATGGAGATCCAATGCCAAATTAATAAATCACAGAGAGATACAATTCTCTTTGTACTGGACAAACTTATGCCCACATGACAGTAACTGAGCTTCGAAATGAGCAAATTATTTGTAAAAATATTTAAAATAAGTTATAAACAGCAGTGGGAAGATTACTCAAACATGGCTTTCCTGACACTCACCACAGTTGTCCCAAATTATGATTTAGTGAAAAGTAGATACCTTTAAAGAATTAGGAGGTTGTAGGAACACATGATTTGAGACTGAAAATTGAAATTTATGTGAATAAAAATAAAATCATACCAACTTAAAATGTATAAAAAGCTACCAAAGGAAAAGTACTACCAGAAAGAGCACCTACACTTCATTTCATCTGGGAAATCTGAAGTGACTGTCCAGTTAACTCAATTAATTGAATCTAAGTTTCAAAATACTCATTTTACCTTTCAGCATTTTCAGTTACCAGCTCACCACAGTAATAAAATGCGGTGGCAAAGATTACAATTATTATTGTAGGGGTGCCTGGGTGGCTTTCTCGATTAAGCAAGCAACTCTTGATTTCGGCTCAGGTCATGAATCTCACAGCTCCTGACTTTGAGAGTCCTGTGTCGGGCTCCACGCTGGCAGTGCAGAGCCTCCTTGGCATTCTCTCTCTCTGCCCCTCCCCAGCTCATGTTCTCTCTCCGACTCTCTCTCAAAAGAAACTTAAAAAAAATATTTTTATAGCAGTATAAGACTAGTAACAGTGTATAACTTAACCTCTTAAAGTTTCATAGGTGACATAGTATCTGTACTCAAATCAAAACACCTCTCAGGTCTAATTTTTATTTGCTGCATACGAGTTATGCTTTTTGTTGATTTATAGTCTTTTTTTTAATATTCAACTAGATTCACAAGTCAGCCATCATCAAATATTACCTGAGTTTTCTTTCTGGAAATCTGAAAAATTTTTATCTTTCTGGATACTTACTTTTAATTTTGCTTTCTCATTTTTATACTTATATATTCTTTCTTTTAAGTGTTTACATTCATCAATTAACTCTTTATTTCTTTCTCCCAGCATAAGACCTTGTTCTCCACGTTTAGCTTTAAGGTTTTTTTGGATATTCTGAAACGGGTCTTGGATATTAATCCCTAGCTTTTCTTTACTGTCAGCTTCGTTGTGAGCATCATCTAGTTGCTGTCTAAGCAACATATTTTCACTTTGTAGTTGAGATAACCTTTCCTCGAAGGATTCCTGCTTTGCAATGTAGTTATCCACTTTACTTTGTTCCTTCTGATACATGTGTTCAATTTCCATCTTCTGGCATTGTGTTTGGCTTAGGTCCCTTTGTACACATTCTAAAAGTAAAGTCTTTTCTCGGAGAGCATCTTTTATGTGACGGAGCTCAATTTCCAGGGCATTGAATTTACTTTCATCTTGAGAAAGTTGCCGAGAAAGAACTTCATTGTTATCTTGTAGTTTAGACACATCAAAATTCATCTTGTCCTGTAAGTGAAACCATTCATCTCTTGCTCTCTGGAAAGCAAGTTCTAGGTCTCTTCTTGATGTCTGACTCTGATCATGATCGTGTACAGCAGTAGCCAGTCTAGCACGGTATGATTCAACTTCTGCTTCCAGGCTCTCTTTGTTTTGTTTTTCATTCTCCAGTTTAGACTTTAGCATCGTAATCTCAGCAGTCAGAACATTAAGCTGTCCACTATATCGGAATATTGTTTTTGATAATGTTTCCTCATTCTGTTTTATGGTCTTTTGAAGGTTGTCATTCTTTTCCTTTACACTTTCAATGTCTTCACAATATTTCATTTCCTTTCTCTGGTTCTGATTTTTTATGGTGTCTCTTTCCAGTCTTAGCATGGCGATTTCATCCTGCAACATGTAGTTTTCATGCAACAGATCTTGTATTTTCTCACGACTATCAGAAAGCTAGGTAAAACAAAGGACATTTTCAGATCACATTCAATAAAATGACATTATCATGCTTTTCTTTGAAATTAAAGCATAATCTATGTTTAAACAATGAAAAGGTTACAGGAGGTGCCAGGGTGGCTCAGTTGGTTAAGTGTCTGACTCTTGATTTTGGCTCAGGGAATGATCTCACATTCTGTGGGTTCAAGCCCCACGTCAGGCTCTGTGCTGACAGTCAGGAGCCTGCTCAGGATTCTCGCTCTCCCTCTCCCTGCCCCTCCTCTGCTTGCGTTCTCTCTCTCTCTCTAATGAAAAAAGACTCATAGGAAGGAAGGAAGGAAGGAAGGAAGGAAGGAAGGAAGGAAGGAAGAAAGAAAGATTACAGTAAGTGAATATCCAACTGGAAAAAAATGAAGTTGGCTCCAAATCTCAAATTTTATACAAGCATAAGTTCCCAAAAGTTCAGAACTTTAACTGAAGATAATGAAGGCATAAAAGTAAAAAAGAATTCGTGACAAGTTTTCAGAATCTCAGAATTGGAAAAGCCTTTCTCTGATTTACAACAAACCAGAAGGCCTGAAATAAAAGATTAATAACTCTGACTACACTTAAAAATTGAGTTTACAGTAGATATCAAAAACACAGCTACCCCACAGTAAAATCGTTAGCTCTGCATCTACTTGGACAGATTACATTTCCTAAAATTCTTTTCTTCCTGAGAATATTTCATAGATATCTACTTTGCTAACATTTCTATAGTCAGTTATAAGAAGAGATCTATTGATAACTGACAAATCTAGGCAATGTATTATAATATAAACACTTCTCCATATATCAAAGAACTCATTTGGTTATCACAATTCTAGAATGGAGAGATTAAAACGGTGAGCTGCAGGACTCTCCCCAGGTCTTCTCACTCCACAACTAGTGCTCTTGCACCAACCACTGCTACTTCTCTAGTGTAAATACACAAATATGAAAGAAGTCTTGGATTTCAAACTGCTGACAGGAAATAAGGTGAAATTTATACATCTCTTAGAAAATCATGAAATTATTTACTGCTGCAATACCTTGTATTTCCTCTTCATGTTGAAAATAGTAATAAATATAAAAGAGGGGAGAGACACTCCACTATTTTATTAGGAATAAAATACCTATCAATAAATTGTCATCAAGTGTATACTGTAGCATACCATTGTTTTCAAAAGTTCCTTGTAATGAAAGAGGATGCTACTTGAAGCAAACTGTTACTTTTCTCAAAAGTAGGAGACTTGATACCGAAAATATGATCTGGGAACTGGCTATATTCATCCTCCTGTCCATTAGCGGAAGTGTTCAACTGATCTATTAATATATCAAGGCAGTGAAGTAACTGTTCAAAACCAAAACACATGTTGCTAGTAGCAATAGTTTTGAGATTAGGGAAAGCTCATCGATTCCTACAGAAAGTAATAAAAGCCTCTCCTTTGGGTGAGGACATTATGAATGTCACTAGTTGTTGCAGACAAATGCATTTAATCAAGAATATTATTTTATCCGATGAAACAAAAATGCCACCGTCCCCCATGCCCCTCCCCAAAAATATATGTGCTCTTAAAACCCTCTGTAGTTTCCATGATGTACAGTGTTGGGTTTTTAAAATTTATATATACATACATGGAGAAAAAGTAATAATAATTAAAAAATAGAATGTATACAAATACATACACACATGTACTTCAAAATGACTAAAGAAGATATTTCAGAATTCGTTTTCTTATGAGCCATTTCTAGCACCTTTTGCTTGTAAAAGTGATTGTTTAGCCTTCCATCTTGTAATACTCTGGCCACTGGAGAGAGTTGCCACTGTCACTGCGCTTTTCTACAACCTGGAGATACATTTCATCACGATTTTGGTCTCATACCGTTAAAAAAAAAGTCAAAAGCTGAAGAGGAAAGCTTTAAACAAATGTTCCAAGGAACATGATCCCATGTTTTAATTTATTTTAAACCTAAATAATATATATTGAATCAAAGGGATACCATAAAATATACGTATAATACACTATATAATATTGATGGAAATATACAATTTTTTATCAAAAACTAATTTACCTGATTCAAATTATCTTTTGCGGCCTTCAATTCCATGTTTAGTGTTCTAAGAGTGAGTTCAAATTCTTGTTTTGCTTCAACTTCTTCCTTATATTGGTCTTCTATTCTTCTTAACTTCTCCCTAATTTTTTCATACAACATATCAGCATTTCTTCTTTTTTCTTCCTCTTGTTTTAAAGTAAATCTGCAATTAAATGTGCTTATTTTAAAATTTGTTTTGATAGAAATAAAAATTTCCTCTTATGATCTGGTTCCACATATGTTGGCTTACTGTCCAAATGAAATTTCTATGTTCTCAAGTTTTTTTTTTTCCTTTCTAGGGCTCATGATTTAATTTGTCACTTCAATCTCTTCCAAAACATATATACCATTGGAAAGAAGCAAGGACAAAGCATTATGCAACTTAGTTACTTTTAGTCAGTAATAACTCTGGTAGATGTTGTAGGAAAGAAGTTTGAAATTATTCAAGAAAGTGAGAGTTGAAAATTACCCCTTTTCCCACAGGTATAATTATTCCTCCACAGGACAGATAATTCAGTTACTCATTAAAAAGAGAAGTTGCTGTTTATAAACAAGTTTATCAATTCACTGGAAATACAATTTCCACTTGACGAAACATTACAGGTACCTCCAAAAACGATGTGCAGTGTAAGAGAGCATCTGCAGATGTTGTTTACACAACATACCCATGCAGATTACTGTCATCCAAGTCTAGGCTAGCAAGTCTAATATCTGTTGCCCTATACATTTTGTTTCTTCTTCCCAACACTTGCAACTTACCTTGTTGATGATTACCTACTTTATGAATCACTTAAAAATCCCTTCTAGAACAACACAGGATACATATCAATTAAGTAAACAATAGAGAGTAATATGAGCTTTCAGCATACACTTTTGAATTAATTTTATCTACTTATGACAGAGATGTTGGAAAAACTTATCAGTAATCACTTTCCGTATTACTTTTTTTAAAAATGTTTATTCATTTTTGAGAGAGAAAGGGAGAGCCCATGCAAACACAGGAGGGGCAGAGAGAGAGAGAGAGAGAGGGAGACAGAAAATCCAAAGTGGGCTCTGCACTGACAGCAGAGAGCTCAATGCGGGGCTCGAACTCACGAACCCTGAGATCATGACCTCAGCCAAAGTCAGACGCTTGAATGACTGAGCCACCCAGGCACCCCCATTTTCCTTTGTTTAAATTTTTTCTTGAGGGAGAGATGACACAAGTGAACGAGGGCAGAGAGAGAGAAAGAGAGACAGAATCCCACGAGGGGCAGAGAGCGAAGGAGAGACAGAGAGAGAGAGAGAGAGAAGAGGGGCTCCCCCGAAGTGGGGCTCGTGCTCACCCCAAGCAGGGCTTGAGCCCACCCAAAGCTGGGCTCAAACTCACGAGATCATCACCTGAGCCGAAGCCAGATGCTTAACCAACTGAGCCACCCAGGCACCTCCACTTTACCTTTTAACCCCTGCATGTTAAGAATCTAATGGAATCAATTTTCGGGAATTTTACTGTCTTGAGAAAAATGACCATTTTATACTCTGTTGGTAGGTACAGAAATTAATATAAGGTTTCCTGAGAACAATTTAAAAATATGGATCAAAGACCTTTTTTAAAATTTTTATACTTTAACCAAATTATATTACATTGAAGAATTTATTCCAAGTAACCAGAAATGCAGAAACAGATTTATATAAAAGACATTCTTGACAGCACTAATTAAAATACAGAAAGATGAAAAACAAGCACAATTCAATCGGTTAAATAATGATGTTTCTTGGACTATGGTGGACTTTTCCATGGCCATTAAAATTGTGATTTGGAATAGACATTAAATTATTAGAAGTATTCACTGTTAAGAACGTGCTGTGTTATTTCCAAGAATCTCACACTTCACAACACTAAAGAAGGTTTCTTTCCTGGAAAATCCTATAAGGTTAAGTTTGCAGTTACAAAACTGCCCCTACACATCTGTCGTACAAAAGTAAAGAGTTCAAATATTTCTTTAAAACCGAGATGCTATACCTCAAACTGCATACTTCATGTTCCCATTCCACTTTTTGATGCTCTAACCGTGATATCACGTCTTTGGCTTCTCGTAGCTCGTTTTGTAGTGCACTAACCGTTTTTTCCATTTTTTTAATTTTTCCGGTAAGTAGTTTACAGTGATTTTTGTTACGTTTCTTTAATCTTTCATAGGAAACAAGTATATTTTGGATATTTAAGAAGCCAGCAGAATCTGCATCAGAGGAGAAACAGAAACAGAAATAAAATATATGAGTACTTCTTGCATATACAGGACGGTGCATCTTCAATTCACTCATCCACACATTGAATAAATATATACCTTCAATGGAAGACATTATAGTCAGCTCTACAGATACACTAGAGAAGACCCCTGGTTCTCGATTAGCTTAAAGTTTAGTGAAGGAGAAAGACAACTCAAATGATAAGTCTAAATTCAGATAGTTCCTATTAGAAAACAGAGTTTTGTGATCATAACTTGATCCAGATTGGGCCCAAGAAAGATAGATTTCCCTGAAGAAGAGGTAACTATACTGAGGAATGAAGGATGAGCAGGAGGCAATTAAGCAAAGGAGGAAGACAAGCACTCTCGACAGTCTAGAGCATGTGCCGAAGTTCCACTGTAACCTGCTTCTGGCCGACATGGAGTAACACGTACTGATTGATCTTCCTACCTGAAGCAGGCAAAACCAAAACAGACAAATTAGAATCTTAACATGATTTTCAAGACACAGAACTTCAGACAATGAAGGACAATGATCCCTGAAAACAAAACACGTTAGCCTAACACATGCCCAAGCTCACTGCCTTGAGAGAGTTTTCAGGCTACGACCCAGGAGACATAAATGATTTAAATAGACTCCACCAGACTCCTTGAGTCGAGGTGACGAAACTGAGAGTCTCGTGAATTCAAGGCACATAGAGATGACAGGTCAGCATCCAGGAGAGGAGAAAGCAGAACACAGAAAGAACCCTGGACATCTGCAGAGGGTCCCCTTTGGCTACTCAGCAGAGTAACAACCAATGCATACATGGAAGGAAGTCATCAAGGGAAAAAAATCTGAAAAGATAGAGGAAACACTGCCTGGTGCTCCCACAGCACTAGAGACAGTATCTATTCACATTAGCTAGGATAGAAAAACTCATAATTTGCTTTAGGCTGATCACCTCTTTGGATTCATCCAATAATTCGTAATAGCAACACTAAAGGATCCATCTGTTTGTAAGTAACCTAACTATATCTCCAAACAAAGCATGAAAAGATAACTAGAGGCATAGAAGCTACTGTTTTAAAAACCAAATAGCACTTACAGAGATGTGAATTATGTTAGACATGAACAATACGATGGACAGGAATAAACACATGTTAGACATCACAAAACAAAAGACTGAAGTTTAACATTGGAAACCTGGAAGAAAACTTCAAGGGGGAAATACACAATTGCCCAAAGAGGCAGGGGAAAGGGACAGGGAAAAAAATGGCCCAAATATTCCTAAACCTCATGAAAACGATAATCCCACCAACCCAGGAAGGATCTGTCTAGGAAAGAAGAAATGGAAGTCAACTCTTGTAATTTTCCTAAACTATATACGATGTGGTATAACATTAATGGAAGCTAGACTGTGTTGTTTAACCCACAGACTATAAAACCTAAACCAACCACCACAATAGCAAAACTGAAAAGTTCTAGCTAGGAAACCTAAATAAATAAGTGAATAAGTGAATAAATAAATAAATAAATAAATAAGAAATGGATAAAACTGAATCATAAGAATGACTCGATTAAAAGAAAGCGGAAAAAGAAGAGAACAGGAACAAGGAGCAGATAGGACAAATGCAAATGCATTCAAACAGCATGATGACAGATTCAAATCAAACAAATGCAAATCAAACAGCATGATGACAGATTCAAATCAACTATATCAATAACCACAGCAAATGAAAACGGTCTAAAAGCCTCAACTAAGACGCAGAGTGTCAGAATGGATAAAAAAGGAAGACTCAGCTATATGCTACCTATACAAAATGCACTTAAAATGTCAAGACGGAAATTTGTTCAAAAGGCAGAAATATGATATAGCACACTAACACTTGACCAAAGAAGGCTGAGCTAGAGTGGCTATATGAATACCAGACAAAACAGTTTCAAAACAAAAAATTATTACCAGCAATAAACAACAGGTCATTGTATAATCATAAAAGGGTCAATGAATAGCAATCTTAAATGTTCATGGCTCTGTTAATAGCTTCAAAGTACCTGGAGCAAAAATTGATAGAACTGAAAAGCGAAATAGGCCAATTCACAATTATAGTCTGATATTTCAATAGGCACAACATCAGCAAGGACACAGTAGACTTGACCACCACAATTCTTCCCAAGGATCCATGGAACACTTTCCAAAAGAGACTATACTCTGGGTCATAAAATAAATCTTAATAAAAGGAAGAAGAGGCCTGAAGTCATAAAAGTGTGTCCCCTGACCACAAAGCAATCAAATCAGAAATCAAGAACAAAAATATCTCTGGAAAATACTCAACTATTTGCGAACTACACAACACATCGAAATATCCCCTGGGTCAAAGAAGTAATGAAAAGAGAACAAAATTAGAAAGGATTCTGAACTGAATGAGAATGAAACCACAGTAGAATTTGTAGAGTCCTGCTTTAGTAGCACTCACATGAAGACTGATGGCACTGAATGTATACATTAAAAAAGAAGAGGGAAGTGCGATGCTCCTTGCTGCCTTTGTGGCTCCTCCGCTGCTTCCCAGGCGCCCCTCCCCACCCTGCCCCTGTGGCAGCTGGAGAGCTAGAACTTTGTTCACCTGCCCACAGAGCTGGCTTTCAGCCTGGTGGGGGCGGGGTGCGCCACCTGCCCGGAATTGAAGGTGGGGGAGTAGCTGCAGGAGGCGACCACCCTACCCTGAGGTGGGCAGGGGACGGACCCCCCCGCCCCCCACTCCACCAGGCCCCGCCACCCCCCCACCACTCCCCACCCCCACCACCCCGCCAGCGCCAACGCCCGCCCCCGCCACCCTCCCCGCTTCTGCTGGAGCCCAGGCGGCGACAGTGGCAGAGGCATGGGCCCTTCTGGAAGGGAGAGCCCAATGTCTGTGCACCTGTCTCCCCTCCCTTCCTCTCCACCCCTGCCATGGGTTTTGTGTTCTAGCTCCCATCTTTTTCTGATTACCTACATCATCACCCTTCTTCCAGCCGGCCTCGTTTCCCAGCTTCTTGCCACAGTTTCTCTCACTTAAGCCTCAGTTACTCAGGCTCTTTTTACCCTAGTCCTGCCAGAGACTTCGCACAACCAGCAGCACTTAATAGTCTCTTTCATGGGATGTCCCCGTCCTTCCCCTCTCCCCACATCCTATTCGGGGCTGATGGCAGCCAGGAACCCTTCCTATTGCGTTTACCGGCAGTTTCCACCTGGCCCTGAGGCTTGGCGCAGATCAAGTCCACCACGCCCACGCCCACGCCGCGAAGGACCCCTAGGAGAACCACTTGTCCCATGGTGGTATTGGACAAGATGTTCTCTGTTTTCCTGGGGTTGTTTATTTTAGTCTGAATACTTGTTACTCTCCACCGCTATACTTTACAAAGGTATGTTCTGGTTGCATGACAAGGAGTTAGAAATGAGCCAGAGACCATTTGCAGGCAAGGAGAAGACTTCGACATTTAGGATTAAAGGAAGAAAGGAGAAACAGAATGTTAAGAAGGTTAGATTTCTCAAAGTATTTTGATATCTTTTGTGATCTGAGGAAGTGCAGATTACTGACCCTACACAGATTGACACTTTGGGAGAAAATTTCATGATGCTTGATTCGCTCTTGGAGTAACGTAAACACAAGTTCTCAAACCTGCATATTCTCTCAGCTGGAACCAGCTGTATATCTGAATGTTCACTTCCATCAGAACTTGTATAAGAGAAAGAATGGGAGTCTGGTTCAACAAAAATGACTACGTCCGGGACCTGAAAAGGGTCATTCTGGTTCCTAATAGTGTATATGGACATTTTAGTGGGCACAGATTGGGATTTTTACAGTTTACTTGGAGTATCCAGCACTGCAAGCAGTAGAGAAATAAGACAAGCTTTCATGAAATTGGCATTGAAGCTACATCCTGATTAAAAAAAGAAAAAAAAAACCACAAATAACCGGGGGCGCCTGGGTGGCTCAATCAGAGCGTCCACCTCCTGCTCACTCGGGTCATGATCTCACAGGTCGTGGGTTGGAGCCCCGCGTCCTGCTCTGTGCTGATGCCTTGGAGCCAGGGGCCTGCTTTGGATTCTGTGTCTCCGTCTCTCTCTGCCCCAACCCACTTGCATTCCGTCTCTGCCTCTCTCAAAAGTAAATAAACATTAAAAAAATAATAAATAAATAAATAAATCAACCAAACAAACAAATGAATAACCCTAAAGTACGGAGTGATTTTTCAAAAATAAATAGAGCATATGAGGTACTCAAAGATGAAGATCTGTGGGAAAAGTATGACAAATATGGAGAAAAGGGACTTACAGATAATCCAGAAAATGGCCCGTATGAAAGCTGGGATTATGGTTGTTATGACTTTGGTATTTATGACGATGATCCTGAAAGCAGAACATTGGATAGAAGAGAAGTGGAGGCTGCTGTTAATTCTGGAGAACTGTGGTTTGTGAACTTTTACTCCCCAGGATGTTCACACTGCCATGAATTAGCTCCCACATGGAGAGACTGTGCTACAGAAGTAGATGGATTACTTCGAATTGGTGCTGTTAACTGTGGTGATGATAGACTGCTTTGCCGAATGAAAGGAGTCAACGGATCTCCCAGCCTCTTCCCTTTCAGGTCTGGAATGGCCACAGTGAAATATCACGGTGACAGATCAAAGGAAAGTTTGGTGAGTTTAGCCATGCAGCGTGTTAGAAGCACAGTGACGGAATTATGGACAGGAAATTTTGTTCACTCCATAGAAACTGCTTTTGCTGCTGGCATTGGTCGGCTGATCATTTTTTGTTGCAAAGGAGGAGATTGTTTAACTTCATAGACACGACTCAGGCTCAGGGGCATGTTGGATAGTGTTGTTAATGTAGGACGGATGGACTGTGCCACCCAGGACAAACTGTGTAAAAGTTTGGTATTATGACAAGTATTACTGCCTATTTTCCTCCTGGCGCCACATTAAATAACAGAGAGAAAAGCAGCGTTTTGTTCCTTAATTCATTGGATGCTAGAGAAATATATTTGGAAATCGTGCATCGTCTTCCAGATTTTGAACTGCTTTCGGCAAATACACTAACGGGTCGATTGGCTCGTCATTGGTGGCTCTTATTGTTTAGTTTTGGAAAACATGAAAATTCAAGTGATCCTGAGTTGAAGAAACTCAAAACTCTACTCCAAAGTGAACATATTCAAGTTGGCAAGGCTGACTGTGCCTCTGCACCAGACATCTGTAGTAATCTCTCTGTATTTCAGCCATGTCTAGCAGTATTTAAAGGACAAGGAAGCAAAGAATATGAAATTCATCACGGAAAGAAGATTCTATATGATATACTGGCCTTTGCCAAAGAAAGTGGTAATTCTCATGTTGCCACGCCTGGACCTCAAATTTTTCCTGCCGATGACAAGGAACCGTGGCTTGTTGATTTGTTTGTGCCATGTTGTCCACCATGTCGAGCTTTATTGCCAGAGTTACAAAAAGCCTCAAAGCATCTGTGTGGTCAGCTTACGTTTGGTACACTAGATTGTACGGTTCACGAGGGACCCTGTAACACATAAAGCATTCAGGCGGATCCAACAACAGTGGTATTGAACCAATCCAAGGTTCATGAATATGAAAGACATCACTCTGCTGAACAACAGATCTTGGAATTCATAGAGGATCTTAGGACTCCTTCAGTGATCTCCCTGACGCCCACCACTTCCAATGAACTAGTTAAACAAAGAAAACATGATGAAGTCTGGATGGTTGACTTCTACTCCCCATGGTGTCATCCATGTCAAGGCCTAATGCCACAATGGAAAAGAATGGCCCGGACACTAACTGGACAGTTACTGTGGGCAGTATAGACTGCCAACAGTATCGTTCTTTTTGTGCCCAAGAAAATGTTCAGGGATACCCTGAGATAAGATTTTTCCCCCCAAACCAAATAAAGCTTTTAAGTATCACAGTTACAATGGTTAGAAGAGAGACTTGGCGTCTAGGATTTCTACCTCAAGCATCCACAGATCTAATGCCTCAGAATTTCGATGAAAAAGTTATGCAAGGGAAAAATCACCGGGGGATTGAATTCTATGCTCCTTGGTGTGGACCTTGCCAAAATTTTGCTCCCGAGTTTGAGCTCTTGGCTAGGATGATGAAAGGAAAAGTGAAAGCTAGAAAAGTTGACTGTCAGGCTTACGCTCAAACATGCCAGAAAGCTGGCATCAGAGCCTATCCGACTGTTAAATGTTATCCCTACGCAAAAGCAAAGAGAAACATTTGGGGAGAGCAAATAGATGCCAGAGATGCAAAAGCGATCGCTGCCTTAATATATGAAAAACTGAAAAATCTCCACACTCATGGAAAGAGAGATAAGGATGAACTTTAATGATGTGAAGATGAAGAAAAAAGAGAAAAGGAATTCTAACACATGACATCAGAGGATCAACTTTGTAGGATGTTGCTACATTCTGGGTCGGAATAAAGGAACATTATCTCAGAAGTGGAATCGCACCATCTGAATTCTGTACAACATTGGTATAAATGAAGGGTCTGCAAGCTTTTTCTGTGAAAGGCCAAACTGTAAATATTTTAGGCTTTGTAGACCATGTACATTTGTCACATAGTCCTTTGTTTTTGCTTTGTTTACAACCCTTTAAAAAGTCTGAAAACTTTTCTTGGCTCAGGGCCATACACAAACAGGCCAAGCCACATTCATTCCATGGGCCATAGATTGCTAAGCCCTGGAAATGATACTAAAACTGCCTGGCTCAAACAGGAGCCTGCTCTGTCATGTACATATACGTCTAGGGTCTATTCCTTAAAGTTTTGTGGCTGGCCTGAAAGGAAATAACTTGGTATTTAGTTACCTGTCTTAAAAATTGTGTGAAATGGCCACCATGTGGCCAGCAGATACCTGATTTTCATGCTGTATTTTAGTGAAGAGATTTTCTTCTTCTTTCTTTCTAAAGGTTGAAGAACTGAATTTAATTTTTCACAATTGAGAAAAATTTTGGTAACATAACTCCAATAGATTTCTACAGCATCTGCAAGAAGAAGGAGAAGAAAGAAGAAGAAGAAGAAGAAGAAGAAGAAGAAGAAGAAGAATGGGAGGGGGACGAAGAAGGAGGGGAGGGAGGAAGAAGGAGAGGAAGAAGAGGAAGAAGAAGAAGAGGATGAGGAAGAAGAGAGGTCTGTTGGTTCCACCTTTAGAAACTAGAAAAAGAAAACAAATTAAAGCCAACCAAGCAGACAAAAGGAACTAATAAAACTCAAAGACAAAATCACATGAAAGAAAGCAGAAAAATGATAGAGAATAACCGATGAAACTAAATGCTTTCAGGAGGTGAAAAAAGGGATAAATTTCTACCAAGACTGATCCTGAAATGAAGAGAAACAAAGGAAATATTAACAATATATGAGAAATTAGTAATGTACCATTACTAGAGATTCACAGATACTAAAAAAATAACAAAGTAATATTATGAACTTTATATAATTAATTCGACAACTCAGATGCAGTGGGTAAATCCCGTGGAAGACAGAAATTAGCAAAGCTCAATCAAGAATAAGGGGTACCTGGCTGGCTCAGTTGGTAGAGCATGTGACTCTTGATCTCTGGATTGTGAGTTCAAGCCCCATGTTGGGTATAAAGATTGCTTAAAAATAAAATAAAGTAAAATGAAATGAAATGAAATGAAATAAAAAATAGAATAAAGGAAAAAAAAGAATAGATTAGCTAACTAACTCTATAACTATAAAAGAAACTAAAGTCTTAGTTAAAGATCTTTCCACACAAAACAATTCCAGGGCCACGTGGCTACTCTGGTAAATTCAACCAACATTTTAGGAACAGATGTCATCTATTCTACACAAAGTCTCCCCCAAAAATGGAGGGGAGAAATATTTCTCCCCTCATTCTATAATGCTAGCATTACCTGAAACCAAAACTAGACAAAGATACTATAAGAAAGAAAATTCTGTCATAAACATGGGAGTAAAATTTCTGAAGAAACCATCCACAAATCAAATCTAACACTACATTAAAGAGGGGGTGAGTCAGCATGACAGAGAAGTAGGGGGACGTGAAATTACCGCATCCCTCAAACACAGCAGTGAGGCAAGAAGATGTGGAAATATAGGAATCCGGGCTACAGAGTGACATAAACATCTCCAGGGGCCCAGGGGGACAACTTGCCAGGTCATGGAGATTTTTAATCTATATTTTCTGCACCTCTTCTGTATCTCCTTCTTCTTTACTTTTCTCTCTCTTTCTCTCTCTCTCTCTCTCTCTCTCTCTCTCTCTCTCTCTGTGTGTGTGTGTTTGTGTGTCTCTCTCTTCCCTCCTTGGATTAAGTTGTATAGTTTCTCTGATTCTCTGCCTGGTCAATTTTTTGTCTTCTTCTCTTTTCCCTTGCCCCTGTCATTTCTCCCTTTGTATGGGATAAGACATCTTCCATCACCACCGCCCCCCCCCTCTTTAAATTCTTTTCCAAGGTTACATTATGAAGAAATCTAAGCACACCTAGTGGAATGGCCAACCCACCAATAGGAGTAGGGAAATAAAGCAACCAGAGTCACAACAACAGAGAGTATGAAACACACTCCAAAAATACCTGTTGAAGGGCCAGGCCCTGGACAGTGTATGACCCCTTTTTAAAATAGTAGTGCTTTCAGGTGCAGGACACATGACAAGTAGGAAAACACATAAAGTACTGAACACTGATGAAATGGAAGAATTCTCATCAAAAGAAACTCCAGGAAGAAATGACAGCTAGAGAACTGCTCAAAACAGATATAGACAATAAATATATTGGTTCAAGAATTTAGAATAATAGTTGTAAGATTAACAGCTGAGTTTACAAAAAAGCATAGAAGACAGCAGAGAATCTATTGCTGCAGGGATCAAGGAACTAAGAAATAGTCACAACAATTAAGAAATATTGGAAATAAGATGCAAAATAAACTAGATGCAGTAATGGCAAGGATGGAGGAAACAGAGGGGAGAATAAGTGACATAGAGGATGAAATTATGGAAAATGATGAAGCCAAGAAAAAGGGTGATAAGAAAATATTAGACCATGAGGGGAGTATTAGAAAACTAAGTGATTCAATGAAATGTAATAATATCCATATCATCAAAGTTCCAGCATAAGAGAGAGAGAAAAGGGCAGAAGGTTTACTTGAACAAACTATAGGTGACAACTTCCTTAATCTGGAGAAGGAAGCAGACATCCAAATCCAGCAGGCACAGACAACTCCCTTCAGATTCAACAGGAATAGGTCTTCTCCACAGCATATCATAGTGAAACTGGCAAGTTACAAAGAGAAAGAGAGAATTCTGAAAGCAGCAAGGGACAAACGGGCCTTAACATACAAGGGTAGACACATATGGGTAGTAGCAGACCTGTCCACTGAAACTTGGCAGGCCAGGAGGGGATGGTAGGAGAAAGTCCATGTGCTGAATAGGAAAATATGCAGCTAAGAATCCTTTCTCCAGCAAGGCTGTCATTCAGAATAGGAGAGATGAGCTTTCCCAGAAAAACACTAAAAGGGCTCATGACCACTAAACCAGCCCTGCAGGAGATCCGCAGGAAGACTACGTGAATGGAATGTTGCCAAGTCTACAAAGGACCAGAAACATCACCACAAGCATGAAACCTACAGACAACACAATGACACTAAATCCATATCTTTAAATAATCACTCTGAATGTGAATGGACTAAATGCCCCTATCAAAACACACAGGGTATCAGAATGGATTAAAACAACAACAACAACAACAGCAACAAAATCCATCTATATGCTGTCTACAAGAGACTTATTTTATTTTATTTTATTTATTTTTTTTAATTTTTTAAAAATGTTTATTTTTGAGACAGAGAGAGACAGAGCATGAACGGGCGAGGGGCAGAGAGAGAGGGAGACACAGAACCGGAAACAGGCTCCAGGCTCTGAGCCATCAGCCCAGAGCCCGACGCGGGGCTCGAACTCACGGACCGCGAGATCGTGACCTGAGCTGAAGTCGGACGCTTAACCGACTGAGCCACCCAGGCGCCCCAAGAGACTTATTTTAGACATGAGGACACCATTAGATTGAAGGTTAGGGAATGGAGTACCATGTATTATGCTACTGGAAGTCAAAAGAAAGCTGGAGTAGCCATACTTAGATGAGACAAATGAGATTTCAAACTACAGACTCTAACAAGAGATGAAGAAGGGCAATATGTCATAGTTGAGGGATCTATCCATCAAGAAGAGCTAACAATTGTAAATGTTGGTGGCCCCAACTTGAGACCCCACAAATATATAAATCGATTAATCACAAACATAAGCAATCTTATTGATAATCATATGGAAATTGTAGGTGACTTTAATACTCCCTTACAACAATGGACAGATCATCTAGGCAGAAAATCAAGAAAGAAACAAAGGCTTTGAAGGATACACTGGACCAGATGGATTTGACAGATCTATTCAGAATTTTTCATCCAACAGCAGCAGAATACACATTCTTCTCGAGTACACGTGGAACATTCTACAAAACAGGTCACACAGCGGGTCACAAAACAGCCCTCAATAAATATAAAAGAACTGAGATCATACCATGCATATTTTCAGATCACAACACTATGAAACTTGAAATCAAACAAAAGAAAAAGTTTGGAAAGCCTCTGAACGCATGGAGGTTAAAGAACATCCTATTGGAGAAAGAATGGGTCGACCAGACGATGAAAAGAGAAATTTAAAAAATATGGAGGCAAATGAAAATGAAAACATGACAGTCCAAACCCTTTGGGATGCAGCAAAGGCATCCCTAAAAGGAAAACACATTGCAATCCAGGCATTTCTCAAGAAATAAGAACAATCCAAAATACAAAATCGAACCTCACACCTAAAGAAACTAGAAGAAGAAGAGCAAAGAAACCCTACAGCCATTAGAAGAAATAATAAAGATTAGAGCAGAAATAAACACTATAGAATCCAAAAAAAACCCCCAAAAAACAAAACACAAAACACAAAAGGGTAGAACAGATCAGTGAATCTAAGAGCTGCTTTTTTTTTAACGAAGAAATAAACTTGATAACCCCCTAGCCAGCTTTCTCAGAAAGAAAAGAGAATCCAAAGAGATGAAATCATGAATGAAAGAGGAGAGATCACAATCAACACCACAGAAATTCAATTATTAGAGAATACTACGAAAATTTATATGCCAACAAACTGGACAACCTGGAAGAAATGGACAAATACCTAGACAACCACACACTACCCAAACTCAAATGGGAAGAAATAGAAAATTTGAACAGACCCATAACCAGCAAAGAAATCCAATCAGTTATCAAAAATCTCCCAATAAATAGGAGTCCTGGGCCAGAAGTCTTCCCAGGGGAATTCTACAAGACATTGAAAGCAGAGTTAATACCTATACTTTTCAATCTGTTGAACAAAGAAATGGAAGAAAAGCTTCCGGACTCACTCTGTGAAACTAGCATTCCCTTGATTCCCCAACAGATAGAGACCCCACTAAAAAGGAGAATGACAGGCCAATGTTCCTGATGAACATGGATGCCAAAATTCTTAACAAGACACTAGCAAATCCAATTCGGCAGTGCATGAAAGAACTCTTCACCATGATCAAGTGGGATTCATTCCTGGGCTACAGGGCTGGTTCAATATTCGCAAATCAATCAAAATGATACATCACATTAATAGAAGAAAGGATACGATCATCCATATGATCCTGTCAATAAATGCAGAAAAAAACATTTGACAAACTACGGCATCCTTTGTTAAGAAAAACCTTCAAGAAAGTTGGGATAGAAGGAACATACCTTAACATCATAAAAGCCATATATGAGAAGCTCGCTGCTAATAGCATCCTCAATGGGGAGAAACAGAGAACTTCCTGCCCCACCCCCACCGGAGATAAGGAACATGAAAGGGATGTCCACTCTCACCAGTGTTGTTTACCATAGTGTTGGAAGTCCTAGCCTCAGCAATCCCAACAAAATGAAATAAAACTCATCCAAATTGGCAAAGAAGAAGTTAAACTTTCACTTTTCGCAGATGACATGATACTCTACATGGAAAACCTGAAAGACTCCACCAAAAAGCTGCTCGAACTGATACATGAATTCAGCAAAGTCACAGGATACAAAAATCAACACACAGAAATTGATTGCACTTCTATATACCAATAATGAAGCCACAGAAAGAGAAATCAAGAAACTGAGCTCATTTACAATTACACCAAGAACCATAAAATACCTAGGAATCAACCTAACCAAAGATATAAGAGATTTGTATCCTGAAAACTATAGAAAAATATCAAAGAAATTGAAGAAGACACAAAGAAATGGAAAAACATTCCATGCTCATGGACTAGAAGAAGAAATATTATGAAAATGTCGATACGACCCAAAGCAATCTACACATTCCATGCAATCCCAATCAACACTGCACTGGCACTCTTCTCAGAGCTAGAACAAACAATCCTAAAATTTGTATGGAACCACAAAAGATCCCAGATAGCCAAAGTAATGTTGAAAAAGAAAACCAAAGCTGGAGGCGTCACAATTGCAGACTTTAGCCTCTACTACAAAGCTGCAATCATCAAGAGAGTATACTATCGGCACAAAAAGAGACACAAAGGCGAATGGAACCGAATAGAGAATCCAGAAATGGACCCACAAATGTATGGCCAACTAAACCTTGGCAAAGCAGGAAAGAGTATCCAATGGAAAAAAGATAGGTTCTTTAGCAAATGGTGCTGGGAGAGCTGGACAGCACCATGCGGAAGAATGAAACTGGACCAGTTTCTTACGCCATACATAAACTCATAATGGATGAAAGACCTCAATGTGAGAGAGGAAACCATCAAAACCCTAGAGGAGAACACAGGCCACAACCTCTTTGACCTTGGCCACAGCAACTTCTACTCAACACATCTCTGAAGGCAAGGGACATAAAAGCAAAATTGGACTATTGGGACCTCATCGAGGTAAAAAGCTTCTGCACTGCAAAGGAAACAATCCACAAAATTAAAAGGCACCAATGGGACGGGAGAAGATATTTGCAAATGACATAAAGGATTAGTATCCATACTCTATAAAGAATTTACCAAACTCAACACCTGAAAAACAAATAATCCAGGGAAAGAATGGGCAGAAGACATGAATAGACACTTTTCCAAAGAAGACATCCAGATGGCCAACAGGCACATGAAAGGATGTTCAACGTCGCTCATCATCAGGGAAATACAAATCAAAACCACATTGAGATACCACCTCACACCGGTCAGAGTCGATAAAATTAACAGCTCAGGAAACAACAGATGTTGGTGAGGATGTGCAGAAATGGGAACTCTCTTGTACTGTCGATGGGAATGCACAGTTGGTGCAGCTGCTCTGGAAAACAGTGTGGAGGTTCCTCAAAAAAATAAAAATAGAATTACCCTACAACCCAGGAATTGCACTACTAGGCATTTATCCAAGGGATACGGGAGTGCTGATTCAAAGGGGCACATGTACCCCAACGTGTATAGCAGCACTATCAACAATTGCCATATTATGGAAAGAGCCCAAATGTCCATCCACTGATGAATGGGTAAAGAAGACATGGTTCATATATACGATGGATATTACTTGGCAGTGAGAAAGAATGAAATCGTGCCATTTGCAACAACATGGATGGAATTGGAGGGTAGTATGTGAAGTGAAATAAGGCAGTCAGAGAAAAACAGATACCATGTTTTCACTCATATGTGGATTTTGAGAAACGTAACAGAAGAACATGGGGGAACAGAAGAGGGAAAAATCATTTCAGACAGGGAGGCAAACCATGAGAAACACTTAAATGCAGAGAACAAACTGAAGGTTCATGGAGGGTTGGGTAAAGGGGAGAATGGGTGATGAGCATTGAGGAGGGCACTTGTTGGGATGAGCACTGGGTGTTGTATGTAAGTAATGAATCATGGGAATATACTCCCAAAGCCAAGAGCACAATGTATACACTGTATGTTAGCTAACTTGACAATAAATTATATTTAATTAATTAATTAATTAAACTATAGCCATGTGTGTGTGTGTGGGGGGGGGGTGGAATCTAACAATACACTAAGGGAAAATTTGTTATGACCAAATGGTTTTTATCCAAGAAATGCAGAGTTGGTTTAAGATTCAAAAACCAATTAGTGTTATTCACCATATTAACAAACTTTTAAAAAAGGAAAATTATATGATCATCTCCGTAGGTTAAATAAGTCCCTTGTCAAAATTCAACATCGCATTCCAGATAAAAACTTTCAGCAGTCCTGGAATACAAGGGAACTTCAATATGATTTAAAACAAAACAAAACAACTCATGATAACTCTACAGCTAACGTTACATGTAATGGTAAAAAACTGAATGCATTTAGAAGATCAGGAAGAAGACAAGTAGGACATTCACTGAATGACTTCTTCTCTTCAGCACTATACTAGCAGTTCTAGCCAACGCAATCAAACAAGAGGAAGCAACAAAGGACATCCAAATAGAAAATGAAGTGAAACTGTCTCTATAGCAATGCCATGGTCACAAAATAGAAGTTGGCAAACTCCCACCTGTGGGCCACGTTACTTGTTTTGGTAAATTAAATTTTATCACAATACAGCCATGTCCATTAATGTATGCAGTATCTATTGACTAACCTTATAGTACAATGGCAAAGCTGTTTAGTTGCGACAGAGAATGTATTAGCTACAAGTCTACAATATTTACCATTGTTAGTAAAATAGTAATTAAAAATGAATTTTAATGAACTTTGCTTATGTAGAAAATCTGACAGAATTAAGAAAAATGCTACTAGAATTAATGAATTTATAGCGGTACATGGATGACTCAGTCGGTTGAGTGTCTCTTGATTTCAGCTCAGGCTATGATCCCAGAGTCATGGGATGGAGCCCTATGACAGGCTCGCACTGAGCATGGAGACTGCTTAAGATTCTCCCTGTCTCTCTCTCTCTCTCTGTCTCTCTCTCTCTCTCTGTCTCTCTCTCTCTGCCCCTCTCCCCTGCTCATGTACTCTCTCTAAAATTAAATATATATTGGGGCGCCTGGGTGGTGCAGTCGGTTAAGCGTCCGACTTCAGCCAGGTCACGATCTCGCGGTCCGTGAGTTCGAGCCCCGCGTCGGGCTCTGGGCTGATGGCTCAGAGCCTGGAGCCTGTTTCCGATTCTGTGTCTCCCTCTCTCTCTGCCCCTCCCCCGTTCATGCTCTGTCTCTCTCTGTCCCAAAAATAAATAAAAAACGTTGAAAAAAAAAATTAAATTAAATATATGTATACATATAAATTTATCAAGGTTGGAAGATACAGAATCATTACACAAAAATCAACTGTATTTCTATATACTAGCTATAAAGAATCAAAAATTAAAATTTCACGGCGCCCGTGTGCCTCAGTTGGTTAAGCGCTGGGCTCTGGCTAAGGTCATGAGCTCAACGTTGGTGAGTTCAAGCCCCACGTCGGCTCTGTACTGACAGCTTGGAGCCTGGAGCCTGCTTCAGATTCTGTCTCCCTCTCTCTCTGCCCCTCCCCAACTCATGCTCTGTCTCTCTCTCAAGGGTAAACAGTACAAAAAAATTTAAATTTAAGATATATTATTTACAACTGCACTGAAAATAAAAAATAATCACAGTTAATATCATAAAAGACAGAAAGACCTATACATTAAAAACTACAAAATATTACTGAGAAAATTTTAAAAGACCTATATCAAGGGAGAGATACATCCTCTGTTCAGGGGTTAAAAAATTCAATATTGTCAAGAAGTCAATTCTCCCCAAATAAATCTGTAGATTCAACATAATCTAAACTTCATTTCCCGGAGACCACCAGAGTTGGGGGTTTTTTTGTTTGTTTGTTTTTTTAAGAAACTGACAAACTATTCTAAAATTCACATGGAAATGCAAAGGATCCAGTGTAGCAAAAGAACACTGAAAAGAACCAAGCAGGACGACTAACACTACCTGATTTCAAAAATTCTTATAAGCTGGCAGTGATTAAAACAGCATAATATTGGTCCAAAGATGGCCAAAGAGATCAATGAGACAGAATAGAGCCCATAAATAAACCCACACATATATGGCCAACTGATTATGACAAAGGAGCAATGGCATAAAGTGGAGAAAACACAGCCTTTTCAATAAACGGTGCTGGAACAACTGGATATCCATATGCAAAAGAATGAACTTGTATCCATACTTTATATCATAAAAAAAGAATATAAAATGGGTCATAGATCTAAATGTGAGACCTCAAACTATAACACTTCTAAAAGAAAGCATGAGAGAAAAACTTTGTGACCTTGTGCTAGGCAAAGATTTCTTAGATATGGAAACCAAAACCTACAATCATACAAGAACAAATGAATGCGTACACTGGACTTCACCAAAAAGAAAAACTGCTCTTCAAAAACACTGTTGAGAGAAGGAAAAGTCACAGACTGGGACAAGAAAAACCTTGCAAAAAAAAAAAAGAGAGGTGATAAAGGAACTGTATCTAGCTCTTTCCACCATCTTTCTGTGCCACCATCATGATGCATGTGAATGTCATGGCAGATGCTCCCCAAAGCATAACAATACTGAAAAGAGAAGCAAACGCCAGGTTCTTACTAGGCCGTGCTCCAAAGACATTGTCCACTTTCTAACTGTGATGATGAAGCATGGTTACACTGGTGAATTTAAAATCATTGATGATCACAGAGTTGGGAAAATTGTTGTGAACCTCACAGGCAGGTTAAGCAAGCATCGAGTGACTGGCCCCAGAACTGATGGACAATGCAAAGATCTAGAAAAATGGCAGAATAATCTGCTCAGTTTGATTTCATTATACTGACCACCTCAGCTACAGTCATGGACCATGAAGAAGCAAGATGAAAACACACAGAAGGAGAAATCCTGGGATTCTTTTTCTAGGGATGTAATACGTATGTGCAAATAAAATGCCTCAATGGAAAACAAAAACAAAAACAACCACAAAAAAAAAAAAGAAAACAAAATAAGAAGGAACTGTGTCTAGAATATACAAAGAATTCTGAAAACTCAACAAGTAAGAAAACAAACAAATTTTTAAAATAAAAAACGATTTGGACAATTCAAAGAAGATATACAGATGGCAAGCAAGCATGTGAAAATATGGTCAACATCGTCAGTTATTAGGAAAATGTATATTCAAACCATAATGATATATAAAATATCCATCCGAATGGCTAGGATTTAAAAAGCTGACAATATTAAGTGTTCATGAATATGTATGTAGGAATTGGTGCTCTCACAGACTGCTGGTGGGAATGGAAAACGGTACAACTCCTTTAGAAAACGATTTGGCAGCTTCATAATAAGGGAATATAAAGGGACATGAGATTTTTAAGGGTGATGAATATGTTAATTGTCTGGATTGCGGTTATCGTTTCATACGTGTAAACATATGTCAAAACTATCAAATGACACACTTCATATATGTGCAGTTTACCTAACTAAAGCTGTTGGAAACGAAAAGCTCTTTCACAGGAAGAAACGTCTAAAACAGTGGATAAGACACAGACGGAAAGAAGGATGTCAAACAATGCAAGATGAAGCCAGAGGACTGTGGCCTTTTAACCTAATAGCAATGAGAAGTAACAGCTAAGCTTTAAGCAAGGAGGTAACATGAAGAAATACACATTTTTTAAAAAATATATAATAATTATGGTTGCAGTGCAGACCAAGGTCCTGGGAGGTTGAACGGCAGGGAGAACGGTCCTGAGGTTATCTCAGTCATCTAGGAGAAAAATAATGACCTGACCTGGGTGAAGGCACAGAAGAGAAGCAGAGTTAACAAACACGTTAGATGTGCCATTTCCACTAAGAAAGGTACAGTAGAAATGATGACTCTTTGGCTGAGAGGATACAATAGTTCTCCTTTTATTTTAATATAAAACATATTTCTGAGATGAGCAGCTCTACAATACAGCAGTGTTCTATGGTGCAGTACTAGGCAAGGTGTGCACCTATCACTACAGCCATATACGTAAAAAGCCTTCCTACCTTTACAATCCATGCCAAGTTGTTCAATCAGCAACATGAAATTCTTAGAGTAAGGCAACTCACAATCCTCTGAGGCTGTTTCAGATTCAGATGACTGAATGAAGTCGACAAGGTCATCCATAGAAGTAATTTGCTTTTTGACCTACAAATAAAGAATACCATTTCAAAATGTCCCCCAAATATTTATAAAATATACAGGGTGTAGAGAAGCGATAAATACCCATCTTTTTATAAAAGCAAACACAGGGGCACCTGAGTGGCTCAGTCGGTTGAGCATCCGACTCCATTGTGGCTCAGGTCATGACCTCAGGGTTCCTGAGTTTGAGTCCCACGTTGACCTCCACAATGTCAGCATGGAGCCTGCTTGGGATTCTCTCTCCCCCTCTCCCCCTGCCCCTCCCCCCCTTGTGCATGCTCTCTCTCAAAATACATTTTAAAAATAAGTGAATAAACATTTAAAAGCGAAATCACAGAGACTTTTTAAAAGAACGGATTTTTATCAAACAGACACCGTTATCAATAGCTAGTATTTCTAAGTAACTTTTTCACAGCAAATGTCTCTACAACAAAGGAAGATTTTCTGTTTTTTCACTACATCTTTCATAAAGTATTTTTTTTACCACCGAACAATATCTCTAATAAATATTTATCAAAATAATATAATAAAATAATAATAAAATAAATAAATAAAATAAAATTACATTGTCTATTTTTCTTACCTTGTTCTTTTTCTTAGAAATTTTCTTTGCAGGTCTGAAAAAAACCCAACAATTCTTTTCAGGCAAATATTAAATACTTAAAATACAAAGAATACTTAAACCTATTGTTTCTGATATAAAATCTCTGCATTTGAAACTAATTTTCTACAAAGGGGATTAAACAATAGAGTAACATTAAACAGCATAGAAAATATACTACTACTAATATTAACAAAGGATTAGACGTATCCAGTTGTAATATATGTGCTGCTGAAGCGAGAACAACAAAGTACTAAATTTAGATAAAAACTAACAAAAGCAAAGGAAAATCCTAAGGCTACTTGCATTATTTGATAGGCATGATACCATTGTTTTTGTTGTGGCCATTTTTACTAAAAATAAGCTTTTACAAGCACTAAACCTATTTGGAAAGTGCAAGTTAAGTCCCTATATGAAAGGACCCCTTTTTAACAATCGTGATATTAACGTGTTGAAGACTCACTGTGCAACTACTCTCTAGGCATTACTATGAGCACTTTACATGTCTTCAAGGTATTTGAAGCCCCACAACAATCTTATGAAGTAGGATATTATAGTCGGTATTGTACACAGGAAGAAAATGAGGCACAGAAAGTCGAAGTGACTTGCCCAAGAAGCCCTAATCGCTGGCCAAGAACACACCCTGAATTCAAACCCAGGAATGTGCCTTCAAAGCATGTGTTTGATAACATGTGGTTAAAGTAATACTTAAGTGTTTCTAACTAATATAATAGCAAATGAATCTACATTATTATTCTATTTCTAGCTATAGCTGTACATAACAATTTCTGAATCTTACACATTCTTTTAAGAGACTTTATGCCTAGGCAATATTGGAAATCTACTTTCAATAAACTGCAGATTTGCTTCTTCTACAGAAGTTCATCAACAGGCATTCATTTGTTCATTCAACTGTTTATTCCCACATTCAACACATACTTCTTGAACATATAATCTGTGTCAATGACACTGTTGGTACAGGAAGCATGGCTTTTGTAATTTAGAGCTTTCCAGTCCAAAAGGAATAATCTGTCATGGGTTACTAGTTTATTTTCCAATTGTAAAGAAACAAAATCTTCCCCTTTCCCCAGAAAGTAAATAAATATTAACTTGATATAACCAGATACTTTCAAGTCCCTAACAAAATCATAGCTATTCATGACGCTATCAAAGGCACTGAATATCTAAAATCATCAAGGAAGGATTAGTTCTGTTCAGAATGGCCTCAGTGTTTGCATACATTTATTATAAGTGTGAGTGTGTGTGTGTGTGTATATATATATATATATATATATACACATACACACACACAAATACTTAAATATACATATAGAATTTATACACAGGTATACATTATATATATATATATATATATATATATATATATATACATACATATATATATATATATACTTGCATACATACATATATATATTTTTAAATCTGCACATTCAATTATAGGAGAATACCCCATTGTGGAACCAATTCTGAATAAACCAACTTCTTCCACAAAATTACATGAATAGGAGTACTAAAGACAGTTACTATAATCTTTAAAAGATACTGTAATACACTCAACAAACTTCCTAATGTTTGGAAACGCAAACAAAATTAAATTAACTAACCATGTCTATCTCTATTGATCATTTCCAACAGCATACATACTCTAAAAGCTCCCATCTTAAAATAAAAAGAGCAAGAAAATGCCTTTGCAACTCACATTCTTTTTCAGTTATCATCCATTTCTCTATTACCTTTCCCAATTAAAATGCTCTAAGGAGTTGTTTACACTTACTCATCTTCCACGCTTCCATGGTGACTACTGAAACTGCTCCTTGACAAAGTCACTTACCCTCATCACAACTTTTCAAGCAGTGTGTTTGATATGTTGAGTTATTTCTTGCTTTAGCTTGGACCTACCTACACTACAGCATCTTATTTCCACAAAAGGTAATCACTGCTAAAATTCCTTCACAGGCACATAAAGAATTTATAGATTTTACCTGCTTTCATGCTGATCCTTTTCACTGAAATGGCTGCCATCATTCTTTTGTAGTGGACCACCAGTTAGGGAATCGGCCTTCTTCAACACTGGTGTGATCACAGATCCTTTTGATGTCCCTTTTTCATTTTCACCTTCCTTTAACTTCTTCATATGTAAACCAGTTTCACTCCTTAAAAAAAAAGCCATTAAAAAGCCATAAAAAAGCCAAAGTTTTCTAATAATTTTGCTGATAAAGAATAAAAAGACAATTTTCATCAAGTTCTGAATTTTACCATTCTGACTTAATTTATTAATTCAGAGGACAGTGCTGAAATACCAACCACATACAAGGAAATACTCATCTGTTGCTTCAAACACAGATAAATATACAATTATAATACAATGTGATTTGTAAGAATTGACATGTGAAAAGCTGTAAGTGAGAACAAGAAAGGCTTTATTGAAGAGGGAAAGGAAACAGGAGAGGTCACCAGGAAAAGAAACGGGAGAAAACCATTTTCTTAGAGATTAGAATGTAAGCACAAAGATTACATAGATGTCATCTAGGTGCCTTGAAAGGAAAAGTATACTTTTAGGAACCTGGAAAAAAAGCATAAGATACATGGAACCAAGTAGTAAGAGTCAGGAAAGAAATTCTGACTCAGACATGGGAGTAATAACTAGATTTGTGCTATATTTTCGGCTTTTGTTTTAAATATAAAAATGCTTCATTTCAACAAAGTTTTGAAATAGCATGAGGTCCATATAACATGAAAGAAGAAATCAGGGAAATATCTTAGGGGCAAAACTACTTTTAAAATACCCAATATGTCAGAGTGATATCAGTATCATAGCTGAGTAAGATGTACCTTGTTGCGTCTCCCCACCTGCAACAAACTGGCATCTTATCCACCCAAGGGCAAAACTACCTTTGCAGGAGCTGTGGGAATCTAGCACCATATTCCGAGGGACCGAGGAAAAGTCTTGCCTACCCGTGCATCAGGTAACAGGCATACATACTACAGTCTAAACTGTGGACCTAGCAATAGCCCATAAAGTGCCTCCAGTCCCTCCCTCTCAGCCACATCTGGGAGTCCCTCCCTAGAAAACACTGTCTAGGATAATCAGCCGCGGATGAGAGAGCCTTTTTTGGAAAACCAGGTGTCCTGCAGAGAATTTCCAGCATACCACTGGAGCAAAAAAATCAGGGTTGGACACACTGAAGAGGTAGTCATTAAAGACTGGAGGAGGTGACTGCTACTTCAAATGCAAAGACAGCAATGCAAAATTGCAAAGAATATAAAATATCAAGGAAATATGATACCATCAAAGGATCACAATAATCTTCCAGGAATCAATCGGAAACACATGGAGATCTGTAATTTATTCAAAAGAGAATTCAAAAACAGCAGTTTTCAGGAAACTCAGTGAGCTACAAGAAAAACACAAAAAGCCAACTCATTAAAATCAGAAAAACACTCTATGAATAAAATGAGAAGCTTAACAAAGAGCTGGAAATAGTAAAAACTGACTAAACAAAAATCCTGGAGCTGAAGTGTATAATGAAGGAGATGAATAAAGCAAGAGTGATCACTGACAGGAAATGGATCAAGCAAAAAAAAAATGTGAATTTAAAGACAGGAACTATCAAATTATCCAGTCAGCAGAAAACAAAGTGAAAAGAATGAAAAAGAGTGAGGGAAGACTATGTGACTACAAGTGAACCCTCATAAGGCTACTAGCAATTTCTCAGCAGAAACCTTACATACCAGGAGGCAGTGGGATTATACATATTCAAAGTGCTAAGAGAAAAAAGACTACCAATCAAGAATACTTTACTCAGCAAAATTACCCTTCGGAAATCAAGTCAAATAAATACATTTGATACACTGCATTAACAGGATAAAAAAAATCATATGATCATCCCAGCATGTGAGGAAAAAGCATTTGACAAAATTCAACATCTTTTCAGGATAAAAACTCTCAATAAAGTGGGTACTGAATTATCACACCTGGACATAGTGAAGTCCAATATGATAAGCCCATGGCCAACATCATATGCAGTGGTAAAAAACTGAAAGCTTTTACTCTAAGTTCAAGAACAAGGCAAAGTTGCCCACTTGACCACTCCTATTCAACAGGATACGGGAAGTCCTAGCCAAAGCAGTCAGGCAAGAAAAGGAAATGAAAGGCATCCAAATCAGAAAAGAAGACATAAAACCATCTTTGTTTGCAGATTATATGTTCTTATATATAGAAAATCCTGAAGATACCACCAAAAAGCTTTTCTTTTCAAAGGATGAAGCATACAAAATTAACATAAAGATGCAGGGGTGCCTGGGTGGCTCAGTCAGTTAAGCTTCTGACGTCGGCTAAGGTCATGATCTCGTGGTTTGTGGTTCAAGCCCTCTATTGGGCTCTGTGCTGACAGCTCAGAGCCTGGAGCCTGCTTTGGATTCTCTCTCTCTCTCTCTCTCTCTCTCTCTCTCTCTGCCCCTCCCCTGTCCACACTCTGTCTCTTTAGCCTCTACTACAAAGCTGTGATCATCAAGACAGTATGGTATTGGCACAAAAACAGACACACAGACCAATGGAATAGAATAGAGACCCCAGAAGTCTCTATTCTGGGGTCACAAATGTATGGCCAACTAAGCACTGACAAAGCAGGAAAGAGTATCCAACGGAAAAAAAAAAAGACAGTCTCTTTCTTCTGGGAGAACTGGACAGCAATATGCAGAAGAATGGAACTAGACCACTTTCTTACACCATACACACAAATAAACTCAAAATGGATGAAGGACCTGAATGTGAGACAGGAAACCATCAAAACCCTAGAGGAGAAAGCTGGAAAAACCTCTTTGACCTCCGCTGCAGCAATTTCTTACTCAACACATCTCAAAAGGCAAGGGAATTAAAAGCAAAAATGAACTATTGGGACCTCGTCAAGATAAAAAGCTTCTGCACTGCAAAGGAATCAATCAACAAAACCAAAAAGTAACCGACAGAATGGGAGAAGATATTTGCAAATGACATATCGGATAAAGGAAGGGCTAATGTCCAGAATCTGTAAAGAACTCACCAAACTCCACACCCACAAAACAAATAATCCAGGGAAGAAATGGGCAGAAGACATGAATAGACACTTTTCCAAAGAAGACATCCAGATGGACAACAGACACATGGAAAGATGCTCAATGTCACTCCTCATCAGGGAAATACAAATCAAAACCACACTGAGATACCACCTCACGCTGGTCAGAGCGGCTAAAATGAACAAATCAGGAGACTATAGATGCTGGCGAAGATGTGGAGAAACAGGAACCCTCTTGCACTGTTGGTGGCAATGCAAACTGGTGCAGCCACTCTGGAAAACAATGTGGAGGTTCCTCAAATGATTACAAATAGAACTACCCTATGACCCAGCAATAGCACTGCTGGGAATTTACCCAACGGATAAGGAGTGCTGATGCATAGGGGCACATGTACCCCAATGTTTACAGCAGCACTTTCAACAATCGCCAAATTATGGGAAGAGCCTAAATGTCCATCACCCGACGAATGGAGAAAGAAGATGTGGTTTATATATACAGTGGAATACTACTTGGCAATGAGAAACAGTGAAATCTGACCATTTGCAACAACGTGGATGGAACTGGAGGGTATTATGCGAAGTGAAATAAGTCAGGCAGAGAAAGACAGATACCATATGTTTTCACTTATATCTGGATCCTGAGAAACTTAACAGGAGACCATGGGGGGGTGGGGCAGGGGGAAAATGTTACAGAGAGGGAGGGAGGCAAACAATAAGAGACTCGTAAACACTGAGAAGCAACTAAGGGTTGATAGGAGATGGGGGAGAGGGGAAAGTGGGTGATGGGCATTGAGAAGGGCACCTGTTGGGACGAGCAGTGGGTGTTGTATGGAAACCAATTTGACAATAGATTATATTTAGTAAAAAAAATTACGAAATCAACATCAAGAAATCAGTTGCATTTCTACACACTAACAATGAAATAGCTGAAAAAGAAATATAAGGAAAAAATCCCCTTCCCCCAAACATCAAAAAGAACAAAATACTTTGGAATAAATTTAATCAAGGACTTTCTGAAAGATAGGTACAGTAAAGACTACAAGACATTGGAAAAGAAACAGCAGAGACACAAACAAATGGGAAGATACCCCGTTGTTTATGGATTAGAAAAATTAGTATCATTAAATATCCACATTACCTGAAACCACCTACAGAGTCAATGCAATCCTTGTCAAAATTCCAATGACCTTTTTCACAGAAATAGGAAAAGCATTCCTCAAATGTGTAAGGAACAAAAAAGACCCCAAATAGCCAAAGCAATCCTAAGAAAGAAGAACAAAGCTGGAAGCATCACACTTGCTGGTGTCAAACTATTACAAAGTTATGGTAATAAAAACCGTATGAAGTTGCACAAAAACAAACACAAACATGAATGAAACAGAATCAAGAACCCAGAAATAAACCCATGCATGAAGTCAACTAAAAACCCATGCATAAAGTCTCTTTGTTAAGAGACCCGAGAATACTCACAAGAGAAAAGGTAATCTCTTCAATACATGATGCTGAGAAAAGTGGACATTAACATGCAACAGAATAAAACTGTGCCTCTACCTTACACCACTCACAAAAGTTAACCCAAACTCAAATAACGACTTCCATATAAAATCTTAAATCATAAAACTCCTAGAAGAAAACACAGGATAAAAGCTCCTTGGCACAGATCTTACGAATGATTTAGGATAGGACATCCAAAGTACAAGCAATAAAAGCAAAAACAACCGACGCAATCAACAATGTTTCCGCACAGCAAAAGAAACAAGCAACATGACGGAAAGGCAACCTATGGAAAGGATGAAAACATTCGCAAGCTACAAATATGAAAAACGTCAATATCTAAAATGTGTAACGAATTCGTACAACTCAACAGCTAAAAACAAATATAATTAAAAACTGGGCAAGGCACCTTCATAGACGTCTCTCCTCAGAACATATTCAGATGGCCAAGGGTACACAAGAAGGTGCTCGATATCACTATTCATCAGGGCAATGCAAATCAAAACTGCAGTATATAGATATCACTTTGCCCTATTAAAATGGCTATTGCCAAAAAGACAAGAGATATCGTTGGCAAGGATGTACAGGAAAGGAATTCCTTGTACTGCTGCAGGACTGTAAATTGGGACAGCCACTATGTAAAACAGTATGGTGGCTCCTCAACACACTAAAAATAGAACCTCCATATGAGCCAATAATCCCATTTCTGGGTATATATCTTAAAGACATGACATCCTTACCTTGGAGAGATAGCTGCAGCCCTCTGTTTATTGCAGCATTATTTACAATAGTCAAGAAACAACCTAAGCATCCATCAATGGATCCATGCATTAAAAAATATGGTATATATTTACAATGGAATACTTTCAGCCACAAGCAAGAAGGAAATCCTGCCATTTGTGACAACATGAGTGAAACTTGAGGGCTTTATGCTTAGTGAAAAGAAGTCAGACACAGGAAGACAAATACTGTATGATCTGACTTATATGTGGAATTAAAAAAAAAATGCACGGAAAACAGAACAGACTGGTGTTGCCAGGGTTAGGAGGCTGTGAGAAATGGGTAGATATTGGTCAAAGGGTACAAACTACCTGTTACAAGATTAATAAATTCTGGGGATTTAATGTGCAGGATGGTGATTACAGTGGACAATACTGTATCATATCATTTGAAAGTTGCTACAAGAGTAGATCATCACAAACAAGAAAGGATAATTATGTGAGGTGATGGAAGTATTAACACTATTGTGGTAATCATTTGACAATATAAAAGTGTATCAAATTAATACAGGTATACCTTACAGTTACACAGATGTATGTTACTTATATCTCATAAATCTGGAAAAACTTCAAAAATTCAAAAGTACTCATATTGGCTGAGTCCATTAAGTGTATGACTTTGGCTCAGTTTGTGATCTAAGGGTTTGTGGCTTCGAGCCCCACATCGGGCTGTGTGCTGACAGCCCAGAGCCTGGAGCCTGCTTCGGAACCCTCCCTCTGCCCCTCCCCCACTCTCACTTTGTCTCTCTCCAAATGAATAAACGTTTAAAAAAATTTAAAAAAAATGATTTGGTAACTTTTGTATACTTTTAGCCTAATATCTAGTCCTGATAGAAAATACTGGGAGATTCACCAAAAAGAAAATTATAATTCTTTTTTCATGGGCTAAATGCATGCAACAGAATATTATTACCATACAGCTACGTACATTTCCAAAAAGAATGAAATTTCCCACAGATTATTTAGGACTTAAACATGAGCCCCGAAGAGCACCAAAAACAGAAACAAAACTAGCAATTGTGTTTTTTTCAAAAAACTGTTATACAGATAACTTTTCTTGTTGAAATAACATCCAAGAAAAGAAGAATCTTTCTGAAAGCAATTATCAAACAATTCCTCTCGACCCAAACATCAAAAATGAATCTGTAATTATAGAATTTAAAATGGCTTTCATTTTGAACCCAGTCAATACAAGCAACTTTTAAGTAGAAAACATCTGGTGAAAGCCACCGCAAACTTAGAAAAAAACAAAACAAAACAAAACAAAACAAACCCCCCCTAACACGTAGCCATGGTAACAAGAAGCCACCAGAATCAGTTTTAAATGTGTTAATCAATGCCCACCAGCCCTACTCACCAACCAATCCATTTCAGCTCCTTCCTTCTGAAAGACAGCCAATAAAGGACAAAAACCACTCCAATACACATGCTTCAGCGTGTGCTGCCAACCAATCCACAACAGTCTCCAAGCACCTGAATAAGCATGGTGCTTCCAATGATGACAAACCATTTAATTTTCTGAAAGTCCCCCAATCCTTAAACTCCACTCTTCCCCAAACCCTGTATAAGAATAGCAGACTCCTCTGTTAGAAAAGACTATACCTAACCAGCATAGCTCGCTCTTATTTGTAAGCGATAAATTCCAACTTCATCTTTTTATTTCGGATCTTGAGGGCTCAGAATCCTTTGGCAAGAATCTTTAAAGTCGTATAATAATTTGCCACCATATTTTAGTTTCCTTAATAAATATAAAGGAAGTTTGCTATTCCTTTGATACATTTCACCATAATTAAAACTAACATAAATACAACTAAAAGAATAAGTCGCAAGTAAACACAATATTGGGCCGCCCAAACCCCCCCCAAAGATGTATATAACTGGCAGGTTTAGTTGTCAGAATGAACCCATGCCAAACTTTGTAAAAGTGAGGACTAGTATTATGTTAGAAACAATACACACAGGTTAAACTCTGTTCACTCAATAAACATTACCGAATAAGTACTATATAGACTAGAACATTTTCTAGGCACTGAGGACATGGCAATGAACAGATAACAATCCTACTCATGAGTGAAGTAAACCTACAATAACAATAAGCTACACAGGCCAAACATGCAGTATTAGAGGAGAAAAACTAAAGCAGAGAAATCACATTTTGAGGTGTTATAGGGAAAAGGGGAGTTGAAGTACTAGTCAGGATGGCCAAGAAAGGCCTTGCTGAGAAAGTGACTTTTAAGCAAAAACCTGAAAGAAAAAACAAACAAAAAAGGAAAAAGCAAGCCATGAGGTATCTGAGGGAAAGCATTCCAGATAGAGTCAACAGCAAGTACAGACATATGTCCAAAGTACTGAAAGAGTAGTGAGAAATTCAGTATGGCTGGACAGAATGAAAGGGGTAGAAAAAAGTTCAAATCAGAGAGAGAGAGAGAGAGAGGAGGAGACACCTGATCATATATAGGCCTTGTCGGCATTAGGAAGAGTTTTGGCATGTACTCTGAGTGAAATGGAAGGCAATTAGGCTTGAGCAGAGGAAGGACACAATCTGACTTACATTTTACTAGATCCAATGTGTTTAGAATTAACGGAAACAGAGGAAAAACAAAAGAAGAAACAAACAAGAAGACCAGTTAGTTACCTAGTACTCCAATATAAACAACAGATGATAGTCTCTTGGCCATGGAAGATGTGTTTGGATTCTGGATATATTTGAAGGAAGACCGGACAAGATTCGCTGACAGATGAGATGTGATGTGTATGAAAAAGAGAAAGAAAAATAGAAAGAAAAATAGAAAGAAAAAGAAAGACAGGACTCAAAGATAATACCAAGTTTTTTAGCAGAGCAACTCATAGAACTGTTATTAACCCAATTAGGAAAGACATGAAAGGCAAATATTAAGAAAGAATATCAGGAGTTCAATTTGGGACATGTTAAGTTTGCAATAGCTATCCAGAAAGAGGTATCAAGTAGGCAGTTTGATATGCGGGCCTGGAATTATGGAGAGAGAACCGGGCTGGAGATATAAACTTGAGGATCATTAGAATATACAAGATAGTAAAAGTCAAGAGAAGGAAAATCAAAGGCCAATTCCTGGAAGACATCAATGGGTTAAAAGGTGGGGGACGAGGAGAAACAAGCAAATCAGGCTGAGGTGTACAGACTAGAAAGGCAGCGGCAAAATCAGGTGAGTGAGTGATATCCTACAAGCAACATGGAGACAGAACTTGGGAGGAGAGAGTTTTCCATTGGGTGTAATATTTCTGAAAGGTTAAGTCAAATGAGATGTATGAAATTAGGTTTAGATTTAGTAAAGTGAAAATCGGTGGTAACCTTGAAAAAACAATTCTGGAGGAGTGAGAGGGAAAATTGCTACAATGAATTCAAGAGTGGATGGGAGGGAGGGAAATCAGGATCAAAGAGTGAAGAAGGCTCTTGAAGGATTTCATAGCTAAGTGGAATGGTCATGGTTGATCTAATTTTCTATTATTGCTGTAGTTTTCAATTGTTACATAATGATTAGGTAGTAATTTGCAATATTTGGAAGTCTTAAAATTGCATATATGTGACACTAGTTTTTTTTGTGTGTGTTTTGCTTTTTTTAAATGCCACACCAAGGTACTAAATAACTCACAAAATTATACAATGAGAAGAATCCTTAAAATTTTTCTAGATATATAATATTATATAAGCTGATTACCATTTTTCTCATGCTTAGAAAGACCACGGAAAAACTAAGTTTCAAGGGCAGTATTTTGTGCTTGATAAAAATTATGGAACTCTAAGGGCACCTGGGTGGCCCAGTCCATGAAGCATCCAGCTCTTGATTTCGGCTCAGGTCATGATCTCTAGGATCTCTAGCATCGAGCTCTGCACTGACAGCACGGAGCCTCCTTGGGATTCTCTCTCTCCCTCTCTCTTTGCCCCTCCCCCACTCATGTGTGCATGCTCGCTCACTCTCTCTCTCAAAATAAACAAACACTTTTAAAAAAGTCACCTAACTCCAGGCTATTACATACTATCCAAAGTAATTAGTCCCATTAAAATTTTATACACAGAAGTAAAAGGGGGTGGGAATGCAGAAAATAGTCCTACTTTGGGAACTGAATTGTCATCAATTGTATAACATGAAGGCACTGTTGAAAAATTGGTGTGGTGCATGTTGAAATATATTCTCTAAAAAGGCAGGATAATGGAATGCAAGCAAGGTACCTTTATGAAAACGATTCATTGCATTATCAGCATCTTGGTTTATAGCACAGGGGTCATGAAATGTTTATATAGAATATGAGACATGTTGCCACGTGAAACCTCTTGGCAATATTCAGATTAAGCTGAGGGTCCAACATTGGAGCACTCATGCACTGGGAAACAAAACCAAAAATCTAATAGCTAGCAATTTTGTTGGTAATGAAGTAGACTGCCAGTGTAGCAGGGAACTTCCTTTTGCAATTCAGTAGATATTAAAAGTATTCTAACAAAATGTGCATAAGACATGACATCAAACCAAACCAAATGCTTTAAATATACTTTGTTAAACCAGCAGGACACATAGACCTAAATTCATTTTTTAAAATGGTCACCTATTCCATTACTTTAGAGAAGTGAAACTTAACTTCCTTATTAATGAATGGATATTTCGCCTATCTCTGGGGCACCTAGGTGGCTCAGTCTGGTGAGCATCCGACTGTTGATGTTGGCTCAGGTCATGATCTTGTGGTCGTGAGATCGAGCCCTGTGTTGGCCTCTGCACTGTTAACGTGGAGTCTCCTTGGGATTCTCTCTCTCTCCCTCTCAGTCTCTGCCCCCCCTCGATGCTTGGGCTTCTGAGTGTGCACATTCTCTGTCTGTCTCTCAAAAGAAGAAAATAAACATTTAGACTGTCTCCAAATGTTTGACATGGGAATGCTATAATAAATATCCTTCACATATACACGTAACATATTTATATAAGTAACCTTAATATATCTGTCCTATTTTGTATATGTAATAATATATAATAAATGCCCTTACAGTGTGTGTGTGTGCGCGTGTGTGTGTGTTTGCACGCACAGGTGCACGCCCTTGCTTGTAGAAGTCACGTATTTCAGAAGGACCCAGTCCTGGCAACGAAACCATTGGAATAAAGGGATGACCTACCTGAAATATTTTTCTCATGTTATATTATTTATTTTTGACAGTGACAGAGACAGAGCACAAGCAGGGGAGGGGCAGAGAGAGAGGGAGACACAGAATCTGAAGCAGGCTCCAGGCTCTGAGCTGTTAGCACAGAGCCTGACGCAAGGCTCAAGCTCGTGAAGTGCAAGATCATGACCTGAGCCGAAGTTGGACGCTTAACCAACTGAGCCACCCAGGTGCCCCGACATATTTGAAATTTTGAAATACACCGTTAAATCACCTTTCCAAAAGGAGTTACCAATTTCATCCAGCCACAGTGTCTAAGAATGTCATTTTCCTCACATTTCGTAACTTTGGTTATTTTTTTAATAAAATATTTATCACTATGACTGCAAAAAATGGTATCTCGTTGGTATTTACATTTTTCTCATTAGCACGTAGGATGAAATATCTCCACGAAAAATACGAAATTTGTTCATCGTGAACATTAGCTCAAACTAGAAAAGTTTGTTGCATAGGAAAATAACAATGACCTACTATTTAAATATTGCTATAGGCTTACCTATCGGAATCTTTTTTTTCTCCAATAGGCAATTGATGGTTATCAGTTTTTCCATTCTGTCTTTGTGGAATTAATCCAGCAGCCGCAGCATCATGTATGTTTTCTGATACTTCCATGTCACTTCCTCTGTGCTTCTTTTTTTCTTCAACCTTTAATGGAACTTGATACTAAAGGTAATTGTTACTTTAGTCAATAAAAAGAAGTTTTTTCATTAGTTTCATCAGTTGACACTTAGTTTGTCATAAATTCAATGGAGGAAAATATTTTGTGTTTACTTTATCATTACAAGTAACTGTAATTTTTATAAACTCTGCTTCATTTCTGTTGAAATTTAAAAAAAGCAAAAGTTACCAATATTTCTAAAAGGGCTTTCTTAATTTTGTACTCTTATTCATATCCACACTTTGCTACCGAGAATTCCCCACCCACCCCCACCCCATCTGACCAAGAGATACAAAGAAATAAAAAGACAAAAGACAAAATTTGTCCTTTTCTATCCTTACCACCTGGGTTTTACACAACAGCCAGATTTAAAACATGGGACATGGAGGTGCTCCAGTAACAAAAACAGGGAGCTTTCCTCTTTCTGCACGGAGCTATTCTTTCCCTGACTGCCTTTTACAATTCTTTTTCTTTCGGATCCTAAGGTTCTCAAAAACAGTGACAGTGTCCCCTAAAATTTATGAACCAAAGTTTGCCACAACACAAAAGGAACAAAGTGAAACGGACGTTAGGGTGGAATTCTGGGACATTAGTAATGCTCTCCGAATCTCACATTCAATAACCATAACATTTTATAGGGAGAGGGTATAAACGTAATGATCACCTGTAATTCCATTTGCTACTGATAACGCGAGTAAAACTCGAAAAGGTTAAATGATTTGTCCCAAGTTCCTAAAGTGGCATTACCTAGCATTCTATGGCGCCAAAAGAGATGATACAATTCTTGAATGCTGACTCAGAGAAATGACCACAAATTCATTAAATTAATCAGACGCATGAAAAGTGTGCCTTTGGCACAGTAAATTAATACCTTGATAGGGCACGAGGGGATTAGCTACTTATTCTTCTAAAGGAGGGTATCTCTAGGTTTTGTCTATTTCTAAACTCCACACATCTCAAAACTCAGTTTTCTCCCTTGGAGTTCAATACTGAAGCTTTGCCGAAGGTTTGTGCTACCTACATGGTAAAAATCATACAGGCCAAAAGGTATCATACTTTATTGAACATAAAGTGAAGGGTTGACTCAACAGAAACATCTGAGAATGATGATTTTAAAAATGTGGGGAAAAAAGCAGTGATAATACAAATAGCTGTTATTGAGCCTATCTCAAAGGGGTCATGTTGAAATTCTAAGTTCCAAGATTGTGAGTAAAGCAGACAAGACTGCATATATTTGTGGGCAATAAGCTTAGGAATTCCCTGAGCCAGCACTGATGGGTGAACCAGGCATAAAATATTACAAAGCCATAGGATGCTCACACCCAAGTTTGGGTAAACAAGATTAGGTAACTAAGTAGAGAGAGGGCGGGGCAAAGGCTCCAAGACAAAGGTGTGTGAGGGAAACCAGATTAGATATGCAGGAGGACACACTCCCCAATTTAGTACTATGGCAGAAAGCTGCTTTCACAGGAAGGAAGGACCAAATTAGGTAGACAGGTAAATAGGGCTATAGGCTGTAGGCTGCAGGGTGAAGATGCCCAGAGGGGAGCTAATTAGCAAAAGAAAGGTGCCTTGTGGATCCTGAGGTAGCATCCCTCTTCTCCCCTAGACTAGCTAAGATAAACAGAGAAGCTGCCTCAGGTCTGCTGTTAACAACCATCTGCCAGGCGCCAGGATTTTGTTTTATATTGACCCAAACCCCCAACACCCTGTATCTTCAAACCCCCTTTCCCTCATGCCCATGAGTTCATGTTCACAGATTGGTTGTCTCTTTGTGCACGTCCATCACCATGTTTGGAAGCCTTCTGATCCTAATAAAAACAGAGCAAGGACCCTTAATCCGGGCTCCTGTGTTCTCGGGGACATTAGCTGTCTCTCCCATTGTAACCCTCCATCCCGCTGCTGTCTTGCTAGACAAGCAAGAACCCTAGACCCAGAGTCTACAGACACATACTGAAGCAATAAATAGACTGCTTTAGCTGGGAACATTTGTGTATATTCCTTCTCTTAGTTATTGCTTCTTTCCCATTTTATTGTTTATGGAAATGCAATTTATATTTAAGCCAATATGTTTTGTAAAAAACCTGGAGATTATTATGTTTTTTAAGCAGTTTCTTTATTGGTTATTCTGGTTCATGAGGTCACATGGTACTTACATAGCTAAGTTGGTTTCCCAGTTCATATACTACTTGGAAGACTGACACAGAAACTTTAAGGAAAACAAATCATAAGAATGTTTTCCTGAACTCCTATTTGTTAGATAGCAGAAATAATCTATTTCCAGACACAATTACTTATTTAGACAATTCCATTGTATGCACACTCTTGTTCTCTTGAGTGGAAAATCAGAATGGATCAGATAATTGCTAAAGAGAAAAAACAAGAGTAACAGCAAGGCGGACCTCTATCTCTTTTGGAGGTTGAACTTTCTCTCTTTCCAAAGACAGGAACTCTACTTGTGACATGCCTATCTCATTCTTAAACCTTTGCATATCTTGATGTAATTCTTCACTTAGATATACTTCAGATGCTGGAAAACGAGATGCTGAAGAAGAACTCACAATTTCTAATTCAGAATCAATACTTTTATAGTTATGAGTACTGGCATTATCTGTATATAATGGCTTCTGGAAAAAAGTCTTGTACTGGTTTGTTTTCTCGTAAGTGTTTGTGACAGCAGAAATATCATCCCTTTTTGTTTGAACCGTGCGTTTCATCACATCGCAGCAGGCAAGCCACAAATCAAAAAGGCTCTCTGAATCACTAGACTGAGGTCTAATTTACAATCGGTGGTGTTTGGGTCCATATTTTTTGCCATTTGCATGTCAAACTCTTGGCCTTCCTTCACTTTAAATGTAACTAGTGGGTTCCTTGCTTTTTTTATTTTCTATATCATTTTAAAAATCCTCATTGTTGTTAAAAAGATGCTCAATGTCTGGTTTGTTCTCATTTTCATAGTCTGATTACTTTCTTTCTTTCTCTTTTTTTAATATGAAATGTATTGTCAAATTGGTTTCCATACAACACCCAGGGTTCATCCCAACAGGTGCCCTCCTCAGTGCCCATCACCCACCCTTCCCTCCCTCCCATCCCCCATCAATCCTCAGTTTATTCTCAGTTTGTAAGAGTCTCTTATGGTTTGGCTCTCTCCCTCTCTAAGGTTGTTTTTGTTGTTTTTTTGTTTTTGTTTTCACTTCCCCTCCCTCATGGTCTTCTGTTAAGTTTCTCAGGAACCACAAAAGAGTGAAAACATACGGTATCTGTCTTTCTCTGTATGGCTTATTTCACTTAGCATCACACTCTCCAGTTCCATCCACGTTGCTACAAAAGACCATATTTCATTCTTTCTCATGGCCAAGTAGTATTCCATTGTGTATATAAACCACAATTTCTTTATCCATTCATCGGGTGATGGACATTTAGACTCCTTCCATAATTTGGCGATTGTTGAAAGTGCTGCTATAGGGGCACCTGGGTGGCTCAGTCGGTTAAACGTCCGACTTCAGCTCAGGTCATGATCTCACAGTCTGTGGGTTCGAGCCCCACGTCAGGCTCTGTGCTGACAGCTCAGAGCCTGGAGCCTGCTTCGCATTCTGTGTCTCCCTCTCTCTCTGCCTCTCCCCTGCTCATGCTCTGTCTCTCTCTGTCTCAAAAATAAATAAAAACGTTAAAAAAAGAAAAGAAAAGAAAAAGAAAGTGCTGCTATAAACATGGGGTTACAAGTGCCCCTACGCATCAGCACTCCTGTATCCCCTGGGCAAATTCCTAGCAGTGCTATTGCTGGGTCATAGGGTAGATCTATTTTTCATTTTTTGAGGAACCTCCACACTGTTTTCCAGAGTGGCTGCACCAGTTTGCATTCCCACCAACAGTGCAAGAGGGTTCTTGTTTCTCCACAATCCTCGCCAGCATCCATAGTCTCCCGATTTGTTCATTTAGCCACTCTTGACCGGTGTGAGGTGATAGCTCAGTGTGGGTTTGATTTATATGTCCCTGATGATTTGCTTTCATTTAAAGAAAGCTTAGAAGATGACTGGCAAGCATATTCTGGGGACCCAGAGTATGAATGAGAGAGAATGACATTTTCAAGACTAGGCTCTTTTTGTTCAGGAAATGCCTGAAATACTACCGAGGCAGACACTCCAAATGCATCTTCTTCCGTATTTGTCCAATTCGAAGGGATTTCCTTTCAGTTGGTTCCTTGTTAGAGTGACCCTGTGGTGGTGGTTCTTCAAGATGAGTAGGAATGCTGTATTGTTAACAAATTTCACCAAACTTCTGCTTTCACTCACTGGCGATGAGTTTTAAGCTCTTTTTCCAGTCTAATTTGCCTTATTTGATCCACATTTCCTCAAAGTTTTGCATAGAAGCATGTCTTAAATATACAGATATATCATTCTCCCTATCACATTCCTTATCCATTGCTGGTCCTTGAGTCACTTTTTGCAGTTGCAAAAATGGATGGTTAACTTCCTTGTTTTGACTTTCACATGAATTTTCTGCCAGGATACATGTTTGTAAAAACACCTTATCCTTAAGTAATCAAGTACGGACAAAGAAAAATGAGAAAATAATTACAATTTTACTGTTAACTTTCTTAATCTATGTTCAGTTGTTCCCAAGTCACTGGATTGTAACTTCCTGTAAGAAGTGAAAACTAACTTGCCTCAGCCTAAGACAGAAGAAAAATATGAACTCATAAACTTAAGCTTGTCAGTTTTTGGAATTGAACAATTCATTACATGTTAAATCGACCAAAAAATTAAGTTAGATGGTTTTTAATGTTACAAACCTTAAAAACTATTTAGCTTACCATCCCTTATAACAAGCACTAAAGTGCATTTGAGTACTTTTTAAAGATTAATAACGAGAGAATTGGATAACTTTAAATTATTAGCAGCCAAATCAATTAATATCAAAGAGAAAGAAATGCGCTGGCAGTGTGAATCGGCTTAAGATTCTCTCTCTCACCCTGCCCTCACCTACCCACGTGCTCTGTCCTCACTCTCTCTCTCAAAAGAAATAATGAAAAGAAAAAGAAATCATAAGGCACAGAAAATACATTTACAGGATGGCACTCTATTTACTGAAAAATATCTGTGTGTAAGTGGACTCCCACAGTCCAAACCCATCTGGTTCAAGGGTCAACTGTATACCTATATGATGTCTCCACTAAGAGACTACAGGAACTTCACATAGCCCCAGATTAGAAAATCAAACACCCATTCCTACTTTCCCATTCTTTTCTGGACACTACTGCCATTTTATTGGCCTTCAGACATCTTCACATTTAAGACAAGTATTCTTGGCGGGCCTGGGTGACTTAGTCACTTAGGCGCCCAACTTTGGCTCAGCTCGTGTTCTCACAGTTCATGAGTTCAAGTCCTGCATTGGGCTCCTTGCTCTCAGTGCAGAGCCTGCTTCGGATCTTCTGTCCCCCCACCCCCTCTCAACACTAAACAAACATTCACCAAAAAAAAGTATCCTCAATATTTACTAAGTCAATATATGCCACTGTGATCATTTTGTCTTCTATTTCTATAGCACCCTTTACAGGTTACAAAACGTTGCCACATTTGTTCATTACACACAACCAAGAGGTGGGTATTAGTGCCATTTTTAGGAACGAGGTCATTGACATTCAAGCAAGTTTTTCCAAGGTCCCACAGCTAGGAAGTGACGGAACCAAGATGCTAGCATGTCTTTTGATTTCAAATACAGTGCTTGCAGCATTATGCAGCAGCTGCCTGGGCCTAAGAGATCAGGACCTTTTTACCTCCTTCCCTAGTTGTCACCTTAGAATAGGTCATCATTACTTTACTTATATTACTACAAGTATGACTGCGATGTTATTTTAATTATCCAAAAGTCAAAGTCAAAGCACCTCGTGGACGTTTTACCATCACTCCTCCATGCTTATACTTAAAAATAAGAAGAAGACAGTACCTCAGGAAGAGAAGGTGATTCTACATCTTCCTCTTCTCCCAATTCTAATGCTGACATCATATCTATAGGATACGGTCACAGATAAATTAATGTGTTACAGGAAAAATATGTGTTACTATGAATTTTAAACACAGACACATGTCTATCTCCGTTCATGACTATTTCAATAAAATAAAAGCAATAGCAGAAAAGATGTTCAGGGGGTTCAAGATTTTCCGGAAGCAAAAGGGGGCAGTACCTGGGATACTTATAAAGAAAGATAGCAACAGAAAAATATCTTCAAGAAAAAAAGGATAATATATTTGGATCTACATACTTTCAGATTTTTCTCATACTGGCATTTAATCATAGGAAAACAGCTCACAGAGATTCACTAGCTTACCACTTGTGTAATTTTCATGCACTCCACCAGCAGAAGTCAAACTGTCATTAACTGTTTGCTCTGGTGGCACATTTTCAATAATACCAACACCATCTTCCTTTGCTTCCATTGCTGACTTTGCTGTTCCTTCCTAGAAAAACAGCACAAAACAAAAACCCAACTTCAGAAAAACATCACATTAATTCTTTTTCACGCACTCACCCACTCAGAAAGACAAGCACACACTGTATCTGTCAAGTCATAGCCACGATCCGGGGACGAGCTGGAAATATAAATAAAAGACAGAGTCTGTTCTATATGCTAGTAGCGGTAGAGATGCATGAAAACAGGTAAGGACAGAACAATACCATCCACTAGTTCTGCAAGGGAAGTGAATCACGTACAGTGAACGCACAAAGGAGAAAACACTTACATTTGGGAAGCTCAGCAAACTTCCCAGCTCAGCTGGGAAGATAGGGCTGTATCTTAAAAGACAGACAAAGTACACGGGGAGGGTGTGAAGGGCATTCTAGAATGAGCAAAAGGATCAACTATGAAATAATATAGTAAGTGACAACACCTATGCAATATGGCAAAACTGGAACAGAGTTATTGGGAATGGGATAGATAGAGAGATATTACTGGAACATCAGGACGAAACCAAAAAAAAAAAAAAAAACAAAGAGCAGTGTTATGCTAGAACATGAATTTTCTCCTTCAGGTAATGGGGATGCATTGAATAAGCAGAGGAGTGACATCGTCACAAGTATATTTTAGAAAGGTCACCCTGGCAGCAATGTAGGATGAACGTAAAGGAAGCAAAACCAGAAGAGTACTGCAAAATTATAGGTGAGCGAGTGAATTACAGGAATAACATATGAAAAATGGTAAGCAGGTACAAAATATCGAATGTGGTGAGTGACTGGATGCGGTCATTTCAGGGCAGTTCAGAGTCCAGGACTTTTCCTGTTTCAGGGCTGTTATTTTTTAGGCTAGGGAACACAAAGGACAGAGCAGATTACAGTCAGGAAAGAGGAAAGGGAAAGGGTCAGAAACAATGTCTTGAAACTAGGGCATATTAAATTTAAAGTGCCCAGGGGACTTCCAAAGAAAATGTTAGGGCCGCCTGAATGCCTCATTCAGTTAGCACCTGACTCTTGATTTTGGCTCCAGTCATGATCTCACAGTTCAAGGGTTCAAGGCCCCCGTCTGGTTCTGCGCTGACAGTGCAGGGTCTGCTTGCGATTTTCTCTCTCACCCTCTGTCTCTCTACCCCTCCCCACGTGTGCTCTCTCTGTCTCTCTCTCCAATTAATAAATGAATAAACTTTAAAAAAACAAAAAGAAAGTTCAGATCAATGAATTTCAAGTAAGAAAAGGCCATCTGAAATATCTATAAAACATATTAAACTGATATAATAATGCAATCCTACACAGAACTGTGAAATTGTGAAACGGAAAGTAAAAGGAGGCGGGAGGTGTTAGGATGGCAGAGGAGGGGGATCAGAATTTCCCTTGTCCCTCAAACACAGCAGTATTGAGGTCACAACACTTGGAATACCAGCAATACAGGCTGCAGAGGGACAGGAAAATCTCCACAGGTGCAAAGAGACAGCGTGGCAGGACAGAAGGGTGTGTATGCGAATTGGCAGAAATAAAATGGACAGCTCAGGCATGGAGTGGGGGAAGTCCTTTGGTGGAACAACGAAAGGAAGAGAGAGAGAGGCTGTGGGAAGTGTATTTGGATATGAGAAAACCTGTCCGGGCCACAGACCAAGGAGATGTCCAGAGAGCCAGTTTCTACTTTGCAAAACAGCCTTAGAAGCTAAAAAAAAAAAATTTTCAAGGCTGCCAGACTTTCTCTGGACCAGAGCTGCCACCTCCCATGCCTGGTGGGGAGGGAGTCGCCCGTAGGCTCTCAGGGCAACACTGGGAGAGAACACCTTGAGTATGGTGGAAAGAGGAGGTATTGCCCTCCCCAAGGGAAAAAGAACCTGCAGGCACGACCCAGAGGCCCTTTGTCCACTGCGCAGAGTGGCGCTATTCCAGAACCAGGTCTGAGCAAAGCGGGATCCTACAGGGTTTTGAATTCCAGCTCAGCGCTCAGGGAGCACAGGAGACTGTGCAGCAAGGCAAGCTGGCCCCCCAGGCTATTCTGTGAGGACGGCCTAAACAGTGAGTTTTGAGACACCTCGTGTGGGCAGGAGAGACTGGGGTGTCGCCATTTCTCTCCCCATGACCAACATCGTGGGGCTTCAGGGGATGGACAGTGAGCCTCAGTGGAGGCAGGCCCATTACACCAAACCTTGCCTCTCTGTGCCTGGTAACTGCTTCTCTATGGGAGTGAGACTGACACTGATGGGACCAGACAGCCCCTCCCCTAGACCAGCACAGCCACCAGTCCCAGGCACCAACAGACAACGCTCCTCTGGTTTTCTATCTTAGTTAGTTTGTTTGTTTGTTTGTTTGTTTGTTTGTTTTCATTTGAATTATTATTCTTTTTTCTTTTCGTTTTGAATGTTTATTTCTTTATTTGGAGAGAGAGAGAGACAGTGATCAAGCAGGAGAGGTGCCGACAGAGGGAGAGAGAGAGAATCCGAGCAGGATCCATGCTCTCACTGCAGAGCCCGATGGGGGTTTCTAACCCACCTACAGCGACAACATGACCTGAGCCAAATTCAAGAGTCAGACGCTTCACCAACTGAGCCACCCAGGAGCCCATCTTTTCTCTCCTTTTCTTTCCCTTTCTTCTCTTTTCCCTTTTTTCTCTTTCTACTCTCCTCTTTCCTCTTCTCCCTTGGGAATCAGCCCAGTAGTCTCGGGTTGACTTTGGGTCAAAGCTATTTATATGTATTTATATTTCCCCTCTGTTCTTCTGTTCTGGTTCTTTGTTTGTTGGTTTCATCGGGGACGTTCTCTATACTTTTCCAGATCTCCTTCTTCATTTTCCTCCCTCTGTTTCTGGATTAAGCCCTATAGCTCCTTTGAGTCACTGCCTGGTCTCTTTTTCCACTCCTGTCATTTCTCTCTTGTTTGGGCTAAGGATTCTTCACCACCCTCTTCTCCTTTTTTCCAAGATTACTTCAACAAACAAATCAAAGCACACTGGGTGGAAGGCCCAAACCACCACTCCAAGTAGCGAGAAAAGCAGCCAAAGACGCACCAACAGAGTGCACACGACACACTCCAAAAACACGTGTTCAACTGTCAGGCCCTGGAGAGTGTAGGACCCCTTTGTAATATAATAGTACTCGCAGGTGTGGGACACAGAACAAGCTAGTAAAACACATAAAGGACAGGAAACTAGCCAAAACGACAAATCAGAAGAATTCTCCTCAAAAAAAAAAAAAATTCCAGGAAGAAAGACAGCCAGAGAAGTGCTCGAAAGAGACAGAAACAATATATCTCATCAAGGTTTTGGAATAACACTCAGAAGACTCATAGCTGGGCTTGAAACCAAGCTGCTTCAGAGATCAAGGACCTAACGAATCATCACGATGAATGCTGAAAATGAAATGTTGTAAAGGAGATACAAAATAAACTAGATGCAGTGACAGCAAGGATGGGAGAAGCAGCAGACAGAATAGGTGAAATAGAAGATACAATTATGGACAAAGATGAAGCAGAGAAAGGAAAGAAAGGAAATTACTAGACTACGAGGCAGGTACCAGAGACCTAAGTGATTCGGTGAGATGAAATAATAGCCACATCACAGGAGCCCCAGAAGAAGAAGAGTGAGAGAAAGGGGCAGAAGGTTTATTTGAACAACTTATAGCTGAGACCTTCCCTCATCTGGGGAAGGAAACAGGCATCCAAGTCCTGGCGGCACAGAGAATTCCCTTCCAAATCAACAAAACCAGGTCAACACCACGACATGTCATAGCGAAACCGGAAAACTACAAAGATAAAGAGCGAATTCTGAAAGCAGCTAGGGACAAACGGGTCTTACTTAATCTACAAGGGAAGACACATAAGGGTAGCAGGAGACCTGTCCCATGAAACTTGGCAGGGCAGAAGGGAGGGGTAGGAAACGGTCAATGTGCTGAATGGGAACATATGCAGCGAAGAATCCTTTCCCCAGCGAGGCTGTCATTCAGAATCGAAAGAGAGAGAAAGGCTCTCCCAGACAGACAAAACCTAATGGAGTTCATGACCACTAAACCAGCCCTGCAGGAGATCCTAAGGGGCGACTCTGTGAGTGGAAAGCAGCAGAGACTAAGAAGGACCAGAGGCCTCACCTAAAGCATGAAGCCTTCAGATAACACAATGACACTAAATCCGTATCTTTCACTAATCACTCTGCATGTGAATGCACTCAATGCCCCAATCAAAAGACACAGGGAATCAGAATGGATAAAACACAAAACAAAACCAAAGAACAAGATCCATCTACATGCTGTCAACAAGACACTGATTTTTGACCCCAGGACACCTCCAGATTCAAAGTGAAGGTAATGGGAGCCACCTATCATACTACTAGAAGTCAAAAGAAAGCTGGAGTCGCCATACTTCCACCAGACAGACTAGATTTTAAACCAAAGACTGTAGTAACAGATTCAGAAGGGCATTTAATCATAATTAAGGGGTCTATCCATCAAGAGGAGCTAACAATTGCAAATGTTTATGTCCCCAAAGTGAAAGGCCCACACAGATGAATCCATTAATCACAAACATGAATAAATGTATACATACAAATACCATGGTTGTAGCCGACTTTAAGACTCCACGCATGGCAACAGGCGGATCATCAAGGTAGAAAATCAGTAAGGAAACACAGATCCAATGTGTCATTGGACCAGATGTATTCAGATATACATAGATATATATTGGACTTAACATATGCATTTAGATACATGGATATCAATACAGATGTAGTGAGATCTTTTCATTTAACAGCAGTAGAATGCACATTCTTCTTAAGTGTACATAGAACATTCTCCAATACCAATGACATCCTGGGTCACAAAACAGCCCTCCATAAATACAAAAGGACTGAGATCATACCTTGCATATTTTCAGATCACAACAACGAGCACTTGCTCATTCTTTCCCTCTCTCCCTCCCTTTCCAAGAGAAATACAAACATTACAAAAACATTTAGCTCAGCTCCTTCCAACGAAGAGGAAAAAAGAATAATAAACCTTGTGGGGCAATGAGTCATGGACGAAAACCACACACAGACCGTAGAATTCCATAACCAATATGTTGACAAGGGAGTTGACAGAAAGTGATGTACTAAAAGAACAGACACTAAAGAAATGGTTTCTGCAAGGAAACATTAGGCTACGGGTAAACGATTAAAAAAGAGCATGGTGGGGGAAACACATAGGTGGCTCAGTCAGTTCAACGTCCACCTTCAGCTCATGAGTCATGATCTCACGGATTGTGGGTTTGAGCCCCATATATATATATATATAGTGTATACATAAAACAGAGTCTTTGATTCACAGAATACCCCTGATAATACTGACTTTTATCACTCTACAGTTATCTGGTTATAAATACTGTAATAAAGAATTTAATTTTTTTCACTCTAAAAGAAATTGTTCAATTACTGGCATCTATCACTTCCTAAGAGCTATAAATTATTACTACACTAACAAAAGAACAGAACAAGAAAGGTTCCTAACACATCAACTTTCACTATGGAGAAAGAATTGGGAATGAGAATTCTAGGAAGAAATGTGAACCTTCAAAGGATGTATGTAATGGGACACAGATGGGGTTAACAAAACAAAGGCTGAGGAGTTTTTCTCTGCAATTCTAAGCTCACAATGGGAGGATACTAAAAATATACTGTAACCTTCTTTCTTATGTAACTGCTGATTTCCTCAATAGAATTCATTTGCGTTTTTACATATAAAACACCAAAACGGAATATAAACTGAAGCCTTACTTTTTAAATTCACATATTTAATTGTGATATATCATGTGTATTTCGTTACTTTTCAAATTCCATTCTACGGAATTCCATTTCCCTACTCATTTATTCACATTCAAAAACTATGACATTGCTTCTTCCAAGCAAGACTTTATTCTAGGAGCTCCACGAGTCAAACAAGTATGTTTCCTAACCTGCAGTAGCTTCTAATGATTTCGGGGCTTTGGAATGAATATTTAAATAAATATCAGATGTCTGAAACTTTAAATTTTAGAATCTGACACAAGGACTAGGAGGAGATAGTTTTAAAAGCTAGAATAGGAAAGATTTCTGAAATTAGAAATTTGACAACTTGGCTATGAAGAGCCTCTGCTCATAGAGCTACTCTCTTCAGCAAAATACGTATTCTTCAGGGAGATGCACAATTGTAACTTACTCTTCGTGGAGTTATCTCAAAAATACAGGGGAACACTTTTGTAAGGTAAATGTTGAGAAATAAGGTAAACACCTAAATTTCTACATTTTCTAATATTATTTTAGTCTAAATGTAGAACAAAGGATAGAGACAAGGGAAGATCCTGTATCTCACCAAAATAAAAATTGCCTGGGGCGGAGCGCAACCTACAATAGATACTTGGATCCAATAAGATTTCATTTAGTCATGAGTATTATCAGTCATGTTAGTATCACAGTAAGAATCCTTATCCTTAACCAAATGTCATATTTCCTCCATTATGGGAAAGCTTTTCCCAATATAATTGCACGGTCATTATATATTTTCCAGCCCATTCTTTGATCAGCCTCCACCTCTAGGATTTACCAAAGGAAAACCAAACAAAACAAAACATTCAACGCGTCATGTATCTGTAAAGTGGTTTGTTCTTGCTAACTTTCCGTTACACACGTAAAATGATGATACACAGGCTACTGTTAAATTTTCAGAGTAAGTAAGAGAGAAAACTAAATTCAGAGCAGGAAAGTGAGTTTCACAGGAGGGTACTTTACCTCGGTACCAAAATCGAAGTCTTGGCTAGCTGATGTAGGCCATGAATCATCAGGACCAGGTTTCTCGGAAAGCCTTTAGAGCAAAAATATACAACAAAAACATGTTCATTTATTGAAAAACAAAATTTCAAAAATTAAGGGAAAGGTCGGCTACCTGTTTCTTCAACCAAGTTTCTTGGTATAATTAAACGTTGGCCTCTGTTTTCTTCATTAAGTTTTACTTTAATTCCAGTAATAGTAACATCCAGTGTTATATTAGTTTATGAATATAGTGATTCACCAACTCCATACTCACCCTGTGCTCATCATGACAAGGGCACTCCTTCATCTCCATCACCTCTTCCACCCCTCCCACCACTCACCTCCTCTGGGAACCATCTGTTTGTTCTCTGCAGTTAAGAGCCTATTTCTTGGTTTGTCTCTCCCTTTTTTTTCTCCCTTTGCTCATTTGTTGTTTCTTAAGTGCTACATGAGTAAAATCATATGGTATTTTTCTTTCCCTGACTTTGCTTACCATACTACTCTTGGGCTTCAACCAGGCCATTGCAAATGACAAGATTTCATTGTTTTATGGTTGAGTAATATTCCAGTGTGTGTGTGTGTGTGTGTGTGTGTGTGTGTGTGTGTACGGATATACTTATACACACACATACATAAATATAGGACTTCTTCGTTCACTCGTTTGTCCATGGACACTTGTGCTGCCTATTGGAAATAATGCTGCAATAAACACAGGGGTGCATGTGTCTCATGGAATTCGAGTTTTTGTATTCTTTTGGGTAGTATCCAGTAGTGCAATTACTGGATCATAGGATAGTTCTGTTTTCAATTTTTTGAGGAACCTCTATACTGTTTTCCACAGGGGCCTCACCCATTTGCATTTCCACCAACAGTGCCAGAGGTTTCCTTTGTCTCCACATCCTCGCAAACACTTGCTTCTCGTGTCTTGGAGTTTAGCCATTCTGACAGGTGTGAACGGCGTATCTCGTTGTAGTTTTGGGGAACATCTTTTCATGTGTCTGTTGACCATCTGCATGTTGTCTTTGGAAAAATGTCTGGCTATGTCTTCTGCTCATTTTTAAACTGGGCTTTTTTGGAGGGGGGTATGTTGCCTTGTATCAATTTTTTATACATTGTGGATACTAACCCTTTACAGGATTTGCAAAACATTTGCAAATGTGTTCTCCCATCCCAGAGGTTGCCTTTTAGTTTTGACAGTTTCCTTCACTGTGCGAAAGCTTTGTAGTTTGATGTAGTCCCCATAGTTTATTCTTGCTTTATTTCCCTTGGCTCAGGAGACATAACTAGTAAAATGTTGCTACAGCCAAATGTCAGAGAAATGACGGCCTGTGCCCTCTTCAAGGATTTTTTATGGTTTCAGGTCTCACACTTAGGTCTTTAATTCATTTTGAGTTTATTTCTGTCTATGGTAAAGAAATTGGTCCAGGTTCATTCTTTGGCATGTGGCTTGTCCAGTTTTCCCAGCACCATTTGGTGAAGAGACTGCCTTTTCCCCACTCGATAGTCTTTCCTGTGTGTGGAGGGTTAACTGCCCATACAGTTGTGGATTTCTTTCTGGGTTTTCGGTTCTATTCCATTGAGCTGTGTGGCTATTTTTTACACCAGGACCCACCATACTGTTTGGATTACTACAGCTTTGGAATAAAACTTGAAATCTGAGATTGCGATACCTCCAGTTTTCCTCTTTTGCAATATTGCTTTGGCCATTCAAGGTTTTGTGGTTCTATACAACGTTTAGGATTGTTTGTCTAGCTCTGTGGCAAATGCTGTTGGTATGTTGACCGGGACTGCATTACATCGGTAGATCGCTTTGGGTAGTGTCGACACTTTAAAAATATGTATTCTTCCCATCTGTGAGCATCGGATGTCTTTCTCTTTCTTTCCGTCATCTTCAATTTCTTTCGTCAGTGTTTTACGATTTCCAGGGTACAGGTCTTTCATACTTTGGACCCTGTGTTAAAAAAGCTTTCAGTTCGCTATTTTGCCTCCACCTCTCCTAACCTGTGAAATCTCCAGGAAAGACCCAGTCTGAGTTTCCATAACCAAGTGTGACAGGCAGGGAATTTTCTGAAATGGTTGAGAATTAAATGTATAAAAGTTACCACAATGACTTCTCACCTCACATCTGTCAGAACGGCTCAGTTTCAACACACAGGAAACAACAAGGGTTGCTCAGGGTGTGGAGAAAAAAAACCCTTGTGCACTGGTCATGGGATGTAAATTGGTATCGCCACAGCGAAAGCCAGTATGGGGGGGCCTCAGCAAATTAAAAACTCAAATACCATAGGATCCAGTAATTCCACTACTGGGTATTTATTTACCCAAGGGAAATGGAAATACTAATTTGAAAAGATATATGCACCCATATATTTATTATAGCATTATTGACAATAGACAAGATATGGAAGCAACCCAAGTGTCCATCAATACATGAACAGACCACGTACACACACACCCATACACACACACACACACACACACACACACACACACACACTGGAATATTACGCAGCTATAAAACAGAATGAGATCTTGCCATCTGCAACATCATGGACATACCCAGACGGTATGAGGCTAAGTGAAATAAGTCAGACAGAGAAAGACAAATCCTATATGATTTCACTTCTATGTAGAATCTACAAAGGGGAACAAATGAACAAACAGAGAAAAAGCAGAAACAGACCCATAAATGCAGAGAATTGACTGTTGCCAGGAGGGAGGGGGGATGGACAAAATGGGTGAAGGGGAAAGGGAAGATCAGGGTTCCAGTTACAGAGTAAATAAATCACAAGGCTCAAAGGTACACCATAGAGAATCTAGTCAGTGATATCGTAATAGCATTATACATTAACAGATGGGAGCGACACTTATGGCGAGCATGGTGGAACATCCAGAGTTGTTGCATCACCTATTACATTGTGTGTCCGGTAGACCTCCGTTTAAGTAAATATGCCAAAGTGAAGGTTTCTATGTTATGAGTGGAAGTACTAACTAGAGATTAAAAGATTAAAAGTTCCCAAGGCCAACTTTGTTCCTACACTGGTCTTGCCTTATTGAGGTCCATAATAACTAGCAAGACCTTCCAAGCCTTCAGGGGCATTCAGCTACCCAAGGAGAGAGACTGCGATCAAAATGGTCCTGGTAGTTGTGCCTCCATTTCTCTCTATGCTGCCTGAATATTTTCTTCCCTGTGAGCTCCCACTCCTCCATCACTCTTCGGCATGGTTCAGTGACATTCTCCAACCTTTCAATCTTTAGCCTAGGAAGGCACAGACTCCTACAACAAGGATGGGCTCAAATGACCGAGGGTAGGAGCCATGTCCTGCTCCTGGGGAACAAGCTAATTGAGAGTCTCAGTCATCCACACAGTCACCTCAACTTAGGCATGTTATCACCTATCCAGATGAAGCTCCCCTACTGATTTGACAAGTCAGTCCTACCCCTGCCCAGCCCTACAGGTACATGGGAAGGGCATCACAGATTTAGGAACAGAGGTGGAGTGAGGAGACAGCTTGCCTTGGGCCATACATCTCTGTAGTTCAGAATCTCCACCCCCCCACCCCCAATTCCTTGAGACGATCTAAGCCTTCCTCCCTTAGTGGGGGTGGAAGGAGAGGATATCATATTTCTATTTGCTGTAAACAGACTCTTCCCAGCAGCTCAAATGATTTTTCATCTCTCTCCTCAGAAAATCTGAGGTATGCTCGCACCTTCAATGAAACCAACACACACAAAAGCAGAAACCTGGTCAGGATCCTCTTGAACTCTCTATTTGAATATGCCTTTCTAAACAACTCCCCTGATCCTGGGTCCTTCATTCCTGTCATTCACCTTTATCTCACTTGGCATAAACCCCATATTCTGACATCTTTTCTAAAACTCTTATTCCTATCCAACTCAGTGTTGTCCTTCTTGAAACCTGGTCTCCTCTGCTAATTCAATTCTTACCCTCCTTCATTGTATTCATTAGACCCACTCCCCAGCTTTCTCTTATTAAGACATTTGCCTGCAAGATGAAGACAAAACCAAAGAAAGGAAAGAAAGAAAGAAAGAAAGAAAGAAAGAAAGAAAGAAAGAAACAAAGAAAACCCGAATTTAAATCTCATTTCTGTCAGTTATCATATCCAATAGGTCACTTCAATCTCTTTTGAGTTTCAAATTCTCCATGGAAACAACCATTGGGCAAGGAGGTTAAACATAGGTTGAAGTACCAGAGGGTATTTTGATGAGTTAATCTCTGAGGTTCCCTACATCTTGAGATTCTAAGTGCTTTTGATTTGGCCTCTGGAAAAATGGAGAGTCCTTAGCTGGCAGAAGTGGAAAAGTTAATGGAAAAAAAAAGAAATACCAAGAAAACCAGAGAAGAAAGTAAAAAGGTAAAACCACAGTACGGAAAAGTCATGGGGAAAGAAATCTCGAAAAAAAGAAAAAGTTTCCTAGAACTAGTCAAGGGTACTAGCCCAAAAGGAAACCAGACTGGGAACTTAGGCAACAGAGAATCTTACAGCAATATCTTCGAGATAGAGGCTGAATTTAATTAACGTAACATGGTCTACAACTAGGTATCCTTCCCTTACAGAAAACTCATTTGTCTCAAGAAGATGGGATATCACCACATCTAAGGACCTGCCTGACTCGATCTTGCTTATTATGTATAAAGCGTGACACCATGGCCATAGCTGACATCCACCCTAAAATCTCTGATGGCAAAAACAAGGGACTAGTTACCACTGCACTAATTACTTTTGTGAGAACTAGTGGTCAAACATATAAGGGCAAATGCTTGGACTAACCTGGTTTCTTAAGAAAACCCCAAATTAGAGTTCCGACATCATTACCTTTGACATTCTGAGTTGATCTGTCCTGCGATCTGTGTCTTCATCTCAGTGCTGCTGAGGAACCAGAGAATGGATGTGGAAGCTACACAGGCTGATGGCCAAACCCCCTCAGCTACTCATTAACTATGGAATCATGGGGCGAGTAATCAACCTCCCTGAACCACAGTTGCCAGAGTAATTAAAAGTAGGCTACAATAACACAGCTACTTTGCAAAGCTATGCAATGACTATATAACTTAACAGATGTTATGCATATGATATAATGTCCAGTCAAGGGTAGAAGACTCAAAACTGCTTTTGTTGTCTGCGTTCCCTTAGGAAACACATAATTTTCAGTTCATTCATTTCCTTTCCTTTCCTTTCATTTTCCGTTTCCTTTCATTTCATTCCTTTATACTTTGAGAGTGAGTGCACACAGAAAGAGGGAAAGATACCACGAGGAGGCTGTCAGCGCAAATCCCGATGTGGGGCTTGAACTCACAAACCTGAGTTGAAATCAAGAGTCACACCCTTAACTGACTGAGCCACCCAGGTGCCCCAATAAATGCCATGATTACAAATCCATAAAAATCCTACCTGGTGATAGAGTCTTCCTCAGCATTCTTATCTGCTCCTAAAGAAAAAAGCAAAATACATGTTTAATCAACAATCGAAAAATATAGGAAATTACAAGTGTATGGCTAATGATTTGTTCAAAAGTCTTCCTTTGGGACCACACCTGGAAACCACACTACACTGAATGGTAATTATACCATTGGTAGGCTTAAAGCACTAAGAAATCTGACTTTCTCCTCTATATTGACCAAAAGCAAGAATGGGTTTTATCGGAATTTGGCACTTACAGGTGGACTGATGTTTACAATGACCATCACTGACCGACTCTATGACACTGAAGGAAAATGGTATCATTAGGAGAATGATTATCCTAAGCTGACAATGTCAAACTGAAACTAGCATGGTTTTTCTGGACTTCCACTACTAGAGGAGTTAAAAGAGAGTATCTTTATTTTGCTCTAACACGGCAGAACTTCCCCAGCCCTTCAGTAGAGACTGTTCAGTTTTAGGATGAAACACCCCCTCACAAAGTGTGCTCTATAGCTATTGTACTTTGCAGCATGGCCAAACCATAGCAAACAGACTCTCCCTGGCCTTATTTCCAATGGGAAGTTAAGGAAGAAGGATTTGGCATTCCAGTTTGATAAAGTTCTAACCTCTTGAGACTGTCTCCTTCCATTGCTAGAGAGTCTGTCTAGTCCCACCGCACATCGCAGAGGAGGATGATCCCAATGATCCCAATGCTATGTAGTGGTTCATGATGTCCTTTTTCTCAACCCTCCCCATTAGGTCACACACATCTAGAGAAATCATGCTTTTTTTTCATGGAAGGCATATATTATCAGATCCTCTCCTGATGAGCAACAAAACAAAACCAAGGGCAAAGAATATCTGGAATGCCTACATTCAAGTACGGGGGAATTTTAATTTTCTAAACATTCAAGATGCCCACTGCATGATTCTTACTATATGACACTCTGGAAAGAGCAAGACTATGGAGGTAAGGGTTGGGGTGAATGTAGGGATAAAGGGGCACAGCACAGAGGACCTTGAAGGCAGTGAAGCTCTTTCACACGATACCGCAAAGGTGGATTCACATCATTACACATTTGTTAAAACTCATAGAATATATAACACCAAGGCTGAACACTAATGCAAATTAGAGACTTTGCCTGAAAATGATGAGTTAGTGTCCGTATAAAATGCACCACTGTTGTCAGGGTGCCTGGGTGGCTCAGTTGGTTCAGCGTCCAAGTCTGGATCTGAGCTCAGGTCATGACCTCACAGTTCATGGGATCAAGTCCTGCATCAGGCTCTTTGCTGACAGCACAGGATTCTTTCTCCTCTCTCCCTCTGCCCCTTTGCTGCTCACACGCATGCATGCTCTCTCACTCAAAACTAAACAAAGGAACTGAGAAAAAGATACTACTCAAAATGGACCACTGTCATGCAAGATGTTGACAACAGGGGAGGCTAGGCGTGTACGGGAGCATGGTATGGCATATGGAGACTCTCTGTACTTTCTATTATATTTTGCTGTGAACTTAAAACTGCTGTAACAATAAGGCTCATTAAATGTAAACAACAACAACAACAACAACAACAACAACAACAACAAAACACGGTATCCATTGAAGCTACTCTTACCATATATTAACGCATGATACAGTCACCTTGAAAATTAAGATAGATATGAAAGTAACACAGTAGGGGTGCTGTCTCCCATATGGAATTATATGAAAATACATAAGGCAACATACAAAAATACAAAAGTTATTTGTATACTTAGGAAAGAAAACAATTGGTGAATAGGATCAAATATCTTATAACTATACACAGGAATTCAGTACTATATGAATCAAACCTGGGTTTTGCATATAATTAAGAGATTTTATTCTAATTTTAAATAAAAAATCATTATGTTGATCGTATCTAAGAATCATAAGGAAAGCTTAATCCCATCAAAAAAGATTATAATGACCTAATATGGCCCTAGTCTTTTTTGTACAAATACCTACTTCATATGGATGATAAAACTGAAACCAGTACCATGGTAACCATCATATTACTTGCTAGTAAAATAAAATTTTAAGACACCACCAAATATTAAGTCAGGGCTATAATTCCTATGCAGAACAGGTTTCATCCAGCAGGCCAAAGATGGATACCCTCAGAACATCCTACTTGAATGACTGGCCCTTGGTTGTTCCCTGGGATCTTGGACTTAAGGAGGGTTCCCACCATTTCCTAGCTGGTCAAGAGTGGCTCACTGTGCCTAAGTGCTGGTACAATCAATGTGCTTAAGGCCGTACACTTGATTTCCTTCTGGAAACCTGGAATTTTGGCACATGCTAAGGAGAAGATGCCTATGTGATTAGCGTTTGATGAAAACCTTGGGCACTGAGTATCCGTAAGCCTCGTACTGGCAGACAACATTTCACTTGTGCTGTCCTAATTTCATGCTGGAGGAGTTAAGCACATCCTGCTAACTCCATAGAGAAAGGATTCCTGGAAGCCTGCGCTTGGTCTCCTCTGGACTTCACCCCATGCACCTTTTCTCTGTGCTGATTGGCCTTTCTAGCCTGTCCCCATACCAAACCACAGGCATGAGTACAACTATATGCTGAGTCCTGTGAGCTCTTCTAGTGAATAATCAAATCTGGGTGTCGTTGGGGTGCCTCTAACACAACTGTGTTATATGACATTTTTATTATTTGGGTTGATGTCTTACACGTGGTTACAGTCAGAAGGTTATGTCACAGAATACCTGTCCTGGAATCTCTTTTTCTTGGTATTTGCCTAGAAAATTCCTACATTCCTATATATCCATTTGAAGAAAGGTTTCAAAGGAATAGGTGAAATCATGATGTCAGAAAGTGTGAAACAAGCAACAATCCTATTTTACTCAGAAAAACAAAAGAGAGAGAATCCTGGTGGTTGCCACTATGTTCTACCATATACAAGTTCCTCTCAAATATGAAAAATCTGTTCATTTTCTCCAACTCACTAGGACTTAGTTCATTTTTCTGGCAGATAGGAATCAAAGAAGTAACAGGGATCGTTCTAGAAAAAACAGAACTATCAGACCCAGTATAAAAACATACTACCGATTATATTTTTTTTGTTTCTTTTCCTTAATGTCTTAGAAAATTAAAAATATAGTTCACCTATTAAAGGCAGTTATTGCCAAAATAATCAAAAAGTCATAATTACTGTGTCCAAATTGTCAGGGGAATTATCCACTCCACCCTGAAAACAGCAGATTTGAGAATTAAAGATCAATAGGACCCTTTTGGGGGAAGGCAAAGTGAGTTATCTTATATATAATTGGTTCAAAACTTGGTATTCCAATTGGGCATGTATTCTTGTTAAGTCACAGCTTACCAATTTCTGAAAAAAATATTAAAGCAGTTCACTTTAAAACTGTACCCTACAAAAATTTCTACCTGACGATCCAGAAAATGCTTTCACTCCTGACAGAACATCATCACTGACACTATCACTATCACTGTGTGTACAGGTAGAAAGTCGTTTTGCCTAAGAAACTCATAAAGATGACACAACCTTGAGATTAGGTAGACCAATGCCTTAGAAGGAAACATACATATACGTTCAACATGCATATGGTGGAAATGTATTCTAATAGTAGTAGATTCCAAGACAATTTTCCTTAGAGCTTTCTTTAGGGATGAGATTCAGAAAGGCAGACTAAAAGGAGAGATATCAGAAGAAGGCCAATCAAAAGAAAATAAAGAGAGACAGCACTAACAAAATACAGTCAGGTATTCCAACATAACAAAAAAGACACAAGCAAAAATAATCCCGTATTGACTTTTTTACTGACATCACTAGAATTCCCAAACTACTGAGAACTAGTAGGTTCAGCGCATCACCTGACATTTTCTCCTTGTTATGACATTAGTTTTCTGCAATAACATATTGACACGAGGTCAGTTTCTCCAATCTGCTGCTCTGGAAACTATTTCTGATCAAAACTTCAAACTATTAAAAATACAGCTGTCTCGGGATTCCATTCCAGAGACAGGGCCTGACAGTGGCTTCCAGCTGTTGCTGCCAGATTTTTGTCTCAGTATTCATCCAGAAGAGTCATTCAAAGACTTGAGGAAAACCTCAAGTACTCCCACAAGAAGCATGTAAGAACGACAACACTTTTCCTCACACTTGACTCCTAGGTTTTGACGATTATGGAAAAACGCTGGGCAAGTATACTCACCAGGCTAGACCATTTTCCCTTGACCCTACCTGGGTAGGTGTTGCATTTACAAAAAGTTAGATAGGACCTTGGTGGATATGTTATTTTTCCACATTTGGACACCGAAAGCACCAACCACGTAAATAAAAGGCCTTACAACTCACAAATTGTTCTTTTGAAAAGGTTACCACCAGAGAACTTTTAAAAGTTAAATCCAACTTTCTTGGTAGTAATTTGATGAAATACTCCTGCTTGAAATTTTTAAAAATTTTCTCAACATCACTTCCTCTAATTCCTCGCCTACTTTTTCCCTAGCACTCCTCAGTCTTCTTTACTAACTGCCATTCTTCCATCCATTCTCTCTAAATTGGTATTCCCAGGGTTTGTTCACTGGCCTTCGCATTCTCCATGTTCTCCATCATGGACAAGCTCAATCTTTATCCAAGCTATGACTCTGCCTAATAATTCTCAGCAGATTATTTCAAATCTGCACCTCCAATCTTGAAGGTCTATCTCCAGCTGGAAACTCCTATTATTCAATTATCCAATGACTGAGAATATCCTACATGGATATTCCATCAAAGTCAACATATACAGAAAACTACTGGTCTTCCTCATTCCTGCTGCTCTCCTCTGTTCATCTGATAAAGTCCTACTCATTCTTCATGTCCAATTTAAATGCTGGCGCACAACCTGGAAACCTCTGAATCTTCTGAGAGTTCTCTCTCACCCCCTAACTTTTTATATTCAGGAATCACAAACTCATATTAACTGTACTGTTTCTGTCTCTGCTTTATGTTTCCCCTGCTACTGCCCTAGTCAAACATGAGTTCTTAACTGATGATTTTCACAGGGAAAAAAAAGCCACCAAATATTATTGTTATTTCTTAAACGAATAAAAAATTTTCAGCAAAACAAATGAGAAAGACACAAGGCCCAGAAAAAAAAAATTAATGGAATAAACTGAACCCCCTGACGTTTTCAATCTACACAGCTGAAAGTTTCACAATGGACTAATACCAGGCTAAGAAAACAAGAGCTTCCTTTGCCTCCCAGTCTCTTTATGTGGTTTCCTATAACCTATCCTCCATATGAGGGTTCAGCAAACTGCAGCCACAGGCCAAATCCAACCTGCCATCTGGTTCTGTAAATGATGTTTTATTGGGGCCTAGTCCCATGTCTTCACTTACATATTGCTACGGCTGCTTTCACACTACAAGGGCAGAGCTGAGAGACCACATCACCTAAAATATTCACTGGCTCTTTAGGAAAAAGGCTTGGTGATCTGTATTTTATGCCATAACCAGAGTGTCCTAACTCAAATCTAATCTTCTTAGTCTTCTGCTTCAAATTCTCCAAAATCCCTGCATCAAATACTGCTGCCTCCCTCCCTAAGAGCCATTCCATATTCTTCATTCTTGCTAGAGAATCACAACTTTATTTGGACATTACTGTCTCCATACACAAAGAAGGTGGCCTCACCCTGGCTTCAAAAAGAGAAAGGATTATTCTAAGCTAATCACAGTACCTGATTTCCCAGGGACCAGTTTAGGAGTGAGTGTGTGATGTAACCTAGTCTTTAAAATGCTAGAGGAAGTCTACTGCAAGACTCTTCCTAGTGAAAAGAAACACCTAAAGAAAAGCAGTCCTTCCCACCCACTGGATGTTGCCATGTGAGAATATGATACCTGGAGCAGTTGCTAATTAGCCACCCCGGAAAGGAGAAATAAAAACACCACCAACTCCAAAACTGAACAAGAGACGACGGGGATCCTGATGACATCACCGAACCATCAAAACATTTCTGGTTCCTACTGTTTTCGTCACTGTTAGAAGTCACCTATTATTTGCCGCTAAAAGCATTCTACCGAAGAAACTTCCCAAGGCCCATCGGGTAAGATCTACTCCTTTCTATAGCACTAACAAACTTCCATAAGCTTGTCTTACCTAGGTCTTCACCTCATTCCCAACCATTCCCATAGCACACGTTTTCTACCAGCAAAACCCAACTGCTCATAAATCCTGCTAAGTTCACTCGTACACCTTCGCCTCTGCACTGCTGTGTACTCCGCCAAACACGTAATCGTGACACTTTACAAACATTGTCAAACATACAAATGTTGGTCCTGCCAAACATTGTCATTCTGCCTCTCTACCTGGCAAACTGAACTACTCACCCTGCATGCTTACCGTAGATTCTACCCAGTCTTTGAAAACTCTGATTCCTCACCATGAACTTACGGTAACTGGAACAAATGCCAATACAAAGTAACAATGGTAATTATAAGCTCCACGAGACTCTGGCACCTAGTAAGCACTAAAGAGAGTAAATAATACAAATGACAGGGATAACAACAAACTCCTCGGGTGCAGAGACTGGTTTTTGAATGTTTGTATTCCACAACGGGATAACACTTAGTAGCTAAAAGGCACTTAAGAGTGACTTGTGAAGTTAACAAATGGACGTGAATAAAAATGATTCCTTTGAAAATTATTTTTAAAAACCACAGAAACTTTTCTGTTTCAAAAACCGCAGGGACAGCTCTATTCTGTTATGAGCACCTTCGTGGTCCAAACGCTGTCTGCTCGATCTTTGCCTTTCCTGTAACTTCCAAAACTGACTTACAGAAGGTCTTTGGTAACAGTCTACCAAGTTAAAGCTTTCTTCCTACTTTTCAGATTGTACAGTGCACTAGGTGCCACAACTAGGGAGCAACAGTAGCATTTGTGTGTGTGTGTGTGTGTGTGTGTGTGTGTGTGTGTGATTGTGAAACATCTTTGTGCTTTTATTATAATTCCTGGAGCCCAAGTTGCCCTACTTGAATACTTATGAAGATAAAATTTTGACTAATGGCAACGGAGTATCTGATTCTAACAAAATTACAGTGTCATGACAATTCTCCAAGAAACAGAAGAAAACATTGTTCTAATGAAGTCAACATATCTCATTCTGGATTTGTTGTTGTTGTTGTTTTTAAATGTTTATTTATTTTGAGAGAGACAGAGCATGCATGTACAGGGGAGGGGCAGAGAGAGAAGGAAAAGGGAAAATGCCACACAGGCTCTGAGCTGTCAGCAAAGAGCCCGACAGAGAAGTCTGACACAGGACTCCAACTCACCAACTGTGAGATGATGATGACCTGAGCTGAAATCAAGAGTTGGACACCTAACCGGCGCAGCCACCCAAGCACCCCTCTCTTTCTGTTTTGATTTATGAGGAGTGAAGTTGATAATGGTGAGACCTTGTTGATACAGTATGTGAAATAACCTATGCCTCTCCACAGGGCATTGCTTTTCTTCGGCACTACTGGCAGCTATCTGTAAAAAACAATCTCGTTGGCATTGCTGCACACTAGCTAAGTTTTGCAGTTCTTATGATTTGCCATGTGTTTATGGTACCAGGAAAGTACTGTAGAATTCCCAGTTTTAGGGCTGGTTCATTTTTTAATGAGACAAATCACTAGGTAACAATATTTACTAAATATAATCCATTTGTAAACATTTTATAAAAGATCCATTTTTATAGCAAGTGCAATTTGTTATAATATGTTTATGGAGGAAACATAAAACATACTAACTTAAAAATCTTTTTTCCTCTGGGCACCTGGATGGCTCAGTTGGTGAAGCATCTGACCTTGGCTCAGGTCGTGATCTCGCAGCTCACGAGTTCGAGCCGCACATTGGTCTCTCTGCTGTCAGTGGTGGAGCCTGCTTTGGATCCTCTGTCTACCTCCCTCTGCCCCACTCCTGCTCTCTCTCTGTCTCTCTCTGTCTCTCTCTCTCTCTCTCTCTCTCTCTCTCAAAATTAAATACACAGTTAACAAAGCATTTTCGTATTTATTACACAAAGATGTCACATGGTATTTTAGGGGTCATGACTAAAATAATGAATTTCTTCTCAGATAATACTGCCTCATATTTTCAATTACCTACAGTTAACTTCTTAAATCATTCTGAACATTAGACTCTAAAGAAAGAAATTAAGAAAGAAAATAAATACACATGCAATTTACACATTGGTGTTCTTTTCTTCATTGTTCTTTCATTATCAAAACACCCTTACTCTGACTTTACCTATGTTAGGACCACCAAGAGCAATTCACTATGTAAAGTCTTACCTGGGTTGCTATTTTGCAAAGAATTTTTAAGCATGATTTCTTCTTTATGGTGGCAAATTATTTCGTAACTGCTATGTATAAAAAAGGGTGATAAATAATATTACTATTTTAATGCTGACATGAAAAACATTTACCAAATACATCAAATTCTTAGAGTATTTCAAATAATATCAGAGCAAATACCAAAACTTGAATTACCCCATATACTTCAAATTTGTACATTCTAGAAGCTTTTCATTAAGTCTGTACTTAAAGAAGAAAAAAACAGGAAGATGAGCCAGTCATGAATTGAGGGCATTCTAGCTTAGTAAATTAGAACTAGCTTGCCCGGGGCACCTGGGTAGGTAAGCGCCCAACTTTAGCTCAGGTCACGATCTCACGGTTTATGCCTTTGAGCCCCACGTCGGGCTCTGTGCTGATAGCGCAGAGCCTGGAGCCAGCTTTGGATTCTGTGTCTCCCTCTCTCTCTGCAACCACCCCCCACCCCAGCTCGTACTCCATCTCCCTCTATCAAAAGTAAATACACATCAAATAGTAATGAGAATAATTAGAATTCGCTTGCCAGAATGGAAAGTGTTTGGAACTCAGAAGTCCTAGCTCTATAACCTATAGCTATTTGTTCTTAGAGAAGCCACTTCTCTTTGGCTCAAAATCTCCCTCTATAAAACAAGGGAAATTACTGCCTTAGTTTACAAGGTTGATAAGAAGGTTTAATGAGATATTATACCCAAAACATGGCCTGTCAGGCCATGGCCTCTTAGGTGATGCTCTTTACTCTGGGAAGGGAAAGATGAGACCTTCCATGACCTCAGAAAAGATGCTCCACAGGATTTAAAGCGGTGGTCCAGGGGGACCCCGGTGGCTCAGTCCGTTGGGCATCCAACTCTTGATCTCAGCTTGGGTCTTGATCTCAGGCTCGTGAGTTCGAGCCCCATGGTGGACTCCACGCTGGGCATGGAGCCTACTTAAAAAAAAAAGGCAGGTGTACAGATCTACTAACAAAGGAGAAAGGGAAGTCCGATCTCTTCCTGCAGCATCATTTGAACCTCTCTGACAGCTTAGAATGTTCCCAACATCTTCTGGACAAAAAAAGACAAACAAGATCCTCAAAGGGTAACTCATAAGGAAAGTCTAGGCTAAGGTATGGGTTCCACATAAGGTCTTTGAGCGTGGAGGGACAGGGGTGTATGGCAAAAGCCAGGAGGCCCAGCTGCCCCAACAGGGTGCTGGTGCTTTGGGATAGCTGCTGAGCATATGTGCATGTGCAGTGAACAAAAGAAACTTTGTAACTTTGAAATCTAAGTGTGGATCACCATGAAGACTGAAAAATCTGGATCAGCCAGGGAATCCTGGGAGCAAAGGTCAATCACGACCAGACTGCAGCACCAGTTTCAACAGCAATGCCGCAGAAACAGAATCAAACAAAACTGTAGAATGATCAGATGCCCTTTTGTCCCCTCCAAATGACTTGTGAAAGAGGACTGTCTCTTTGGTCTTAGGGTGCTCCTTAGGTTCTTGGAAAATTCAAGGGACAGAGTACAGGAGATAGCCCTCAAAGGAAAGTATAGGGTCTTCTACAAAACTGAACATTTCAAGACCCAGGTTACTAGTTAGAAAACACAGAGATGTAACATTATTTGTGCCCCATGCAGAGGGGTTATACTTGAAATGAAATGCATAATCCTGGAGGCTAAAGGTCTCAAAAGTCCTGAGATAAAGAATCCTGCACACATTCCTACTTCCAACTAGTCTAGTGCTTTGCTTGATTTCTGGCTCATGTTGTGGACTAGCCGACTGCCATTCCAAAACTGCCTGACCAAACTACGAAATCCCATCTGTTACATACGAAGATAACAGTTAAATTATTTTAAACCTCAGTTTAGTAATAACTAGCATTTTAATACAAACACTTACAGATTAAAACCCTTAACATAAGCATATTCATCTGCAGCCCATCCATATACATCCTGAGGAAAAGGGTCAATACCTTGCTGAAGAAGAAGCCTGACTACATTTGTTGAGTCATAATTTACAGCAAGCATGAAGGCTGTTCTAAAATAACAGAGATAACTCCACTCTTAGGAATCTAGAGTTGTTTAAACAGCTAATTTGATACACTTTATCAGGTTAATATCTTGCCTCTCTGTTCAGAATCGACCACTTACATGTTTCAGTGTTCATCTTTGTAAATGATCTCCAAGGCTAAAATGAAGGGACAAAAAGGAAGCTTCTTGTCCCACTTGGGTGATGTATTATAGAGCTGCTAATTTAAAGTCCTTTGATAAACAAGAAACTATGCTGAGGTCACTTATCCGAACAGGTAAAGATTTTAAAAACGAATTCCCCATGTCTTCCTTAATCTGATACAGTGCACTTCAAAGCCATCTAGAGGTCACGTAAGTATAGAAACTATCTGCAGGCTTAAAATGATAATATTTTAATGCGAATGCTAACAAAATAGGCATAATTATAGTTAACAATGCTGATAAGCGTATGGTAGGCACTAAGTTAAATGCTATGTATATAAAATGTTATTTACGCACAACCACCCTTGAAGGATATATTATCATCATCCTTTTCATATCAGGAAACATATCTAGTGATGATACGTAACTCTCCCAAGGTCACAACACCTAGCCAGTAGGAAAGCTATGAATCAACCTAGTCTTGTGTGAATCTAAAGCACATCTCTTCCTTCTTTATCACCCACCTATAACTTATCCTCATTAAAGGAAAAGTCTATTCAGTTAAAGTTATCTTTCATCTTTCTACTCCTACCAATTAAAAATAAAATCAAAAATACATATACTGGACATGAAAAAGGGTAAAACCTGATGAGACCTGGTAATAGCAATTAATCATCACTTAGAGATCACCTAACGACATCAGTATTCCTCAAAAAAGAAAAAAAAAGCAATTTAAAGAAAAGCGTCATCCAAAAGACAAAACAACTCCTATTTATATTTAATACGCATCTTTTTTCAAACATTTATTTGCTTTTGAGAGACAGAGCTCAAGCAAGGGAGAGGGAGAGAGAGAGAGGGATACACAGAATCCAAAGCAGCTCCAGGCTCCGAGCCGTCAGCTCAGAGCCCGACGTGGGGCTCGAACCCACGAACCATGACACCATGACCACAGCCAAAGTCATAGACTTAACCAACTGAGCCACCCAGGCACCCCAATATACATCTTTGAAGGAAAAATCTATATGAAGTAGAAGTTCTTTTTGTTTTAAGTTTATTTACGCTTTATTTTGAGAAAGAGAGAGAGTGCACGCGAGAATGTGGGCAAGGGGCAGAGACAGAGAGAGAGATAGAGAGACAGAGAGACAGAGAGAGAGATTGAGAATCTGAAGCAGGCTCTGCACTGTCAGCACAGAGCCTGATGTGGGGTTCAACCCACGAACCATGAGATGATCACCTGAGCCAAAGTTGGATGTTTACCTAACTGAGCCACCCAGGTGCCTCTATGAAGTAGAAGTTTAAAACAATACCATAAAAGGGTTAAGAAGGCCAATATTGTGTCATAAAGTAAGTTAAGAGCTGAGAGTCCACCCTTTATAAAACTAATATGAAATCCCTTTAGTTAACACAAAATCATGTGGCAGAAAAAACAAACACACAAACAGAAAAACCCACTGCAGGAGCAACTGGGGGACTCAGTTGGTTGAGCATCAGACTCCTGACCTCAGCTCGGGTCTTGATCTCAGAGTCATGAGTTCAGGCCCAGCGTTGGACTCCAGGCCGAGCATGGAACCTGCTTAAAAATAAACACTGCAAATGACACGAGTCAACATCATCAAGGAATATGAATTCTGCTATACCCTGTTCTTCATGTGGCCCAGTCAGAATAATTGCTTTCTGTCTAACTGGTGATGTGTTGACAGTTTTCACTATATAATTATAAATTAATCTTCTTCTTCTGAAGTTAATCTTCCTGACTTGAGTAATTATTACCACTCTAGAACCATCCTAAGGTTTAAAAGAAAACTACTGCACCTTTTTGATTTATCCTCTGCATGTATATTTGCTGCCTTTTCTACTAAAACTTCCACTATTTGCTGTTTGTTTTCATTTACAGCAACTAGAAGTGGTGTGAAGTTATCCTGTAAAAGAGCAAAAACAATTTAGAATTTACAAAATTACACCTTTCCATACGGAATTTTAAAACATACAAAAGATCCTCTAAACTTAAACATATAATACAAAAAGTAAATAAAAAATGGCCTCTTCCTTCCCACCCCTGTGCTTTCACCTGCTGCTGCTCCTCTTTAAAATAGCCCTCCTCCACTGGGGCACCTGGGTGGCTCAGTTGGTTAGGTGACCAACTGCAGCTCAGGTCATGATCTCAGGGTTTGTGAGTTTGATCCCTGCATTGTGCTCTATGCTGACCACGCACAGCCTGTAGCATGTTCCAGATTCTGTGTCTCCCCCCCCCCGCCCTCTCTCTCTCTCTCTCTCTCTCTCTCTCTCAAAAAGAAATACACATTAAAAATTGTTTTTAATAAAATAGCCCTCCTCCACCTTCTTCAACAGATTATATGCAGTCATTCTCCCAAACTCACTTCAAACACTGACTGGTTCCAAGATCGTTGCTTCTATCACAGTACTTATGATGGTATACTGTAGTTATTGTTCCCTGTCTAAACCAAGAGCTTCTTGAGAGCAGGGGCTATTTCTTATCTCTATATCTCCAAACTCCAAAACACAGCGGTAAATGCTTTAAGTACTTGTACTGAACTAATAACCTAAATGATGATCTTTGGAGTTGTGTTTCTTAAATTATCTTCCAAAGAATACATACTTTGCCAGAAGGTAAGTACTATGTCCCAATGGAAAGATTTCATGATCACCTATGTTTGAGAAATATTATAAAACTGCATTATATGTCTGGCATTACAGAAATCCATTTAAATCTGCCCAATCCCCATTTGACAATCCTTTTTGTGGCAAACATTCACATTTGAGGAATCAGAGTTTCAGGGATATAGTTTGGAGAGCTTTCCGATAAAGGTGAAGCTTTTCCCCAAGTTATACAAACTTGCTTGTCTTCTGTCAGCGGTATCAGGATCCACTGACATCCGAGATGTCAACGTAAGGCATTCCTGCTCCAAATGGGTCACTAAGGAGATGGGCTCAGAACTCCAAGAGATAAGCTTCAAATGAACTTTGATTCCTTAACATTAAATAGCCCCTGGGCTTTCTCCTATTATAAAATGCTAAAGTTTTATCTTAACTGTTAGGAAGCTCAATATGAAATTTTATTCTCAATTATAATAATCCTGGGACCCTAACGCATATCTACTTCTAAAAAAAAACTGTTTGTATCCTAGCGGTATTCCAGTTTCCACTGGAATAGCTACTTACTTTATATTTTAGGCAACATATAAATCGGAAATAAAAATATAATGGCTTATCAATAAAAATTCAAACACTGGTTTCTACAGATCATTTTTAGCATAATGAAAGTGACTACATTATTTGCATTTTTAGGGAACAATGATGAGGAGAAAGAGAATATTGCCTGCAATAGGCATAACCTATTCAACCGTAACCATGATTAATGTAATACGGTTTGCAAATATTCCAATAGGAATACGATTATTCAAATTTTGTTTCTGTTAATGTTTATTTATTTTTGACAGAGAGAGAGAGAGACAGAGCATGAGCGGGCAAGGGGCAGAGAGAGAGGGAGACACAGAATCCAAAGCAGGCTACAGGCTCTGAGCTGTCAGCACAGAGCCCCACACGGGGCTCGAACTCACAGACCACGAGATCATGACCTGAGCCGAAGTCGGACGCTCAACCGACTGAGCCACCCAGGCGCCCCAGGAATACGATGATTTACAGTACACAGAAGGAAAAAGTGTCTTGTTTTCAAACTGACTTATGGGGCACCTGGGTGGCTCAGTCAGTTAAAAGGCCGACTTTGGCTCAGGTCATGATGTCATGGTTTGTGAGTTCAAGACCTGCATTGGGCTCTATGCTGACAGCTCAGCCTGGAGCCTGCTTGGGATTCTGTGTCTCCCTTTCTCTCTGCCCCTCCCCCACTCATGCACGTGCTCTCTCTCCTTCAAAAATCAATAAACATTAAAAAAATAAATACAATACAAAAACAACTTAGAAAGTCTAACTTGGAAAATTCAATCCTATTCCGAAGACATTAACATAAAATACAAAATATATATTAGAAATCAAAATGGATTGCCTTGAAAACCTTGAAATCTTTATCAAAATAGACCATAAAACAGAGGCGCCTGGGTAGCTCAGGCGCCTGGTAGCTTAGATATATACATATACATGTATATGTATGTATATGTACATGTATATGTATATATGTACATATATATGTATATATGTATATACGTATATATATGTATATGTGTGTGTATATGTATATGTATATGTATATAGATAGATAGATCATAAAACAGTAATTGCAAACGCAATGCTTATGGAGGCAAAGTAGGTGACTCGAGTAAGTGAAGAACCTAAGTGGGGACAGTAGCAAACTGGAGACACACACGCCTCATATAAAAAGGCAGCCACTGGAATGCATACCAAACAGTAGTATGGGCTCAAAGTACCAGGTATAATTCTATAAGAAAAGTCTGAAATCCAGATTTCTGCATGAGTGCCATAATTTGTAACGTTGACTCAATTTATGGAGGAAACTAAACACATCCAGGGGCCAAATTTAGTCAATAGCCCACGGGTATTTTGGTTATGCATAAAGTAAATATTTGTCTGTAAATGTTTCCTGAAGTATCAGTATCACGTTTTACCAAACACTTAGGCCCCAACATGTAATAAAAATTGCTATTCAGACTCATAAGAGGGGAGCCTGGGTGGCTTAGTCAATTGAGCATCTGACGCTTGACTTCAGGTCAGGTCATGATCCCAGGATTGTGGGCCTGAGTCCTGCATCAGGCTTGGCACTGAGCTTGGAGCCTGCTTGAGGTTCTCCCTCTCTCCCTCTGCCCCTCTCCCCCACTCACACTCTCTCTGTCTAAAAGAATCACAACAAAAAGACTCGTAACACCCACTTTAAGATTTTTTCCAACGCTTATTAAAACTGCAATCTATCTGTGTTTAATTCTCCCAGACTGTTAAATAGACAAATTAGTTCACAACTATGCTGAAACTAAATTATTAAAACAATTCCCAACTCTATTGTCACTAACTACATTTCCATGTTTAAAACTACCATTTGGATTATGCCACGGCTATATGAACTTAACAGACATCATAAGACAGTCTGTCACATAACTTCAACTAATAAAAAAGATTCAAGATTTTCTCCTATTGCAGTCATGAAAACACTGCTTGTAATAACCAAATGGCTATGAATATGAGAGAGAGAGAGAGAGAGAGAGAGAGCAAGTGTGAGTGAGTGGGGGAGGGGCAGGGAGAGAGACTCATGTGTCTCTGCACCATCAGTGCAGAGCCCAATGTGGGGCTCAAACTCACAAACCATGAGATCACAACCTGAGTGGAAGTCGGATGTTTAATCAACCGAACAACCCGGGTACCCCTCCCTTCAGTAGTTAGCTTTTTTTTTTCTTTTTTAAATGTCCACTTATTTGTGAAAGAGAGAGAAAGAGCACGAGCAGGGGAGGGGCAAAAAGAGAGGGAGACTACAGAATATGAAGCAGGTTCCAGGCTCTAAGCTGTCAGCACAGAGCCCAACACGGGGCTAGAACTTGTGAACCGTGAGATGATGACCTGAGCCTGAAGTCAGACGCTTAACCGACTGAGCCACCCACACACTCCAGTAGTTCTTAACCAAGAGTTGTAGCACAGTCTCAAAAAAAAATATTTCTAAATATCCATGTCTATGTATACATGTTACGAGATTTACTCAAACTCTTCAGGGGAGAGTTTAGGCTTGTAAAAAAAAAAATTGCAACTTCCCCAGGGCACTGGGATTCACCACCACGATTCTAGGTGAGAGCTGGTGCAGCAGCCAATCACATCAGTCTCATCTATGTGGCCAACTCCCTCTATCATTTGAAGATTTAGCCAAAAGAATGACTTATCAAAACTGCCTTTAATTTCCCTGAGCAGAGGTAGAACAGGGACTAAATGTAAAGACAAAATGCAACTTGATTTCATTACTTTTAAACTTCTTACTTCCCACCAAGATATTCTAGATTTCAGAACAGAGTTTAGACTCTTATCTAAGTGGCTGTTTCTGCCAGAATAGGATTATATGACAGTTAATTATTTGTTCTTTCCTCTCCTTGCCCACTTCATCAACCACCTGCTCAGTGCCAATCTGATTTCCTCTGAGTCCTCTTACACTTGGTCTCTAGGCAGGTTTACAACTCACTCTTTCCCTAAGTAACAATTATTCCCCTCGAAAATTGAAGACTCCTTGACTAAACATATAAACTGAAGGGAAAAAAAATAATAAAACAAACAGCCTCTTCTTGTTATTTTCTCTCACTTGCCAAATTTCCAAATTGGCCCACTTAGTTCTTACTGCTCCCTCCTTTCCCCTTTTTCCTCTTAAGCCTTGGCCAATAAAAGATAAATCCCATTTTTATAAATCACTTTTTTATCAAATGTGAACTTGTCAACAGCAGCAATATTTTTTATTGTAAAATGCATTTGTTTTCTTTGAGTTTTAAGACAAAGCCTAGGGCAAATTTTGCTTTCCTGTGTTGTTTTTCACTAATAAAAAAAATTGGATGGGAAAAAATATTTGAAAACAAAATAAGTTTTACCTTTAGCAAATATATTGTTTTCATAAATATTTGCCATAAATACATAAAACAAAGCAGTATTCTCTAATGTTTCTTTAGAAGTATCCTTATTTAAAATGAAATCTTAGGGGTGCCTAGGTGGCTCAGTTGGTAGAGCATCCAACTTCGACTCAGGTCTTGATCTCACGGCTCATGAGTTCATGACCTGCATTGGGCTCTGTGCTGACAGCTGGGAGCCTGGAGCCTGCTTCCGATTCTGTGTCTCCCTCTCTCTCTCTGCCCCTCTCCCACTCTTGTTCTGTCTCTGTCTCTCTCTCTCAAAAACAAATAAAAAATAATAAGAAGGAAGAAAGAACGAAACAAAGAACGAAAGAAAGAACGAAAGAACGAAAGAACGAAAGAAAGAAAGAAAGAAAGAAAGAAGAAATCTTAGATAAATAAGTTGTTTCCAAATAGTTTCATTCAGGGAATACTTGAACTTCCAAATACGTAAAATTGACTCTACCCGTGTCAACCAAGGGTGTTCCTTCAGGGGCTTCAGCAGTGAGAGGTAATGCATGTCAAAGAAAAGGCAGGTGGGCCAGCAAGTATGGCCATCATCTACTCCCCATGTACAGCTACAACCCTGCTGAGGAGCTACACAAGGTTGAGCGGGAGCTACTCTCTGAAGTGGGACACCCCAACATGGTACATGGCTGGCCGAGTGGCTCCCAACACAAGTAGATGCCTTGCTGGATGTCAAGACATGACCTGACCCCAATGCCCTCATCTTCAGAGCACCGGGGCCTGCAGTGCCCAGCACCTACAACCTGTTGCTTTCTCCTCCCGCTTGCACACATCCAAGCTCTCCCTGCTGGGTCTGGGTCTCCATTCCTCCTCCCACCTATCCCCAGCAGCACCCCTTGCCTAAGCCCCTGCATAGCACCCAGCCTCCATCATCACCTCACTCCCCTCACTAGACCTTTAGTCCTTTATGGGCTCTGAGACTACCATCCACTTATAGGCACTAATGGAAACATTTTCTTTCAGGGGTGGAACGGTGGCTGGGAGATACAACTTTGCCCTTTCTGTGGGCACTACCTTTTTCTAGCCCTCCCTGACTTGGCATTGGAGTTATTTCTATGATGACAGGGCCTGATGGATAGAATTCAGTGAGTGAGTGTGTATGTGTGTGTGTGTGTGTGTGTGTGTGTGTGTGTGAAATAAAACATTTTGAGGGTAAAATATTCATGTATATATATATATATATATATATAAAATTTCAAATAACGTATAAATTAGTTCTTTACCTTATTTCTTGCTTCAGTATTCGCATTGTATAGCAGCAGCGTCTCTATTATGGATATATTATCACCAAAGGCCGCATAGTGGAGAGCAGTGTTGCCACTCACATCCCTAATATTTGGATCGGCACCATTTTCCAATAGTATGTTTACACATTTCTCTTCCTGGCACTGTACGGCCTGTCAGTGATATGCCAAGAAACAGAGAATTTAAAGTAAGCATGCCACAGGTTTCACCGATTCGTTTTGTTTCAAGGCAATAAGTTCATTTCATTCCAAGTAATGACATCAAATCCATCTCAGGCAGACACAGCTGCTACTACACACCTTCATGAGAGCTGTCCTGTTTTCATGATCACAGAGGTTAAGATGGCATTTCCTCTCTACTAGGAGGGTCACCACTTCTGGATGGCCATTGGCACAGGCCAAATGGAGAGCAGTCCTAAAAAAGTGAGAGGACTTTTTAGGAAATGATAGTGCACTCTCTCAAAACATGCAGTTAATTCAGGAAATTGTAAACATTAGGTAGCATGTTATTCCTATGCCTCCAAAACAAAGATTCAGTTTTCCTCTGGAGAAAGTACAATATTTGGTAGTGATGACTCCTCACACTAATAAAAGAGCAGCCTGTTTGAAGAGAAAGAGCATGACCTCGGGATTCAGCTCCACTAGGGTTTCAGTCCTAGTTTAACTCTGCCACTCACTAGTTATTGCTTAGACTTATCCTCAATGGCCTCAACAAAAGGGGATAAAAACAGTCGTTGTCTCGGGTCACCTGGCTAGCTCAGTCTGAAGAGCATGTAACTCTTGATCTCAGGGTCGTGAGTTTGAAGCCCCACGGTAGGTGTAGAGATTACTAAAAAAATAAAAATAAAAAAAAATAACAAAATAAAATAAAATAAAATGAAATGAAATAAAATAAAATAAAATACATAGTAGTTATCTCACAAGACCTCGTTGTGATGCTTAAGTGAGGATCTATGCAAGTATTTAGAACACTTCCTAGCACAAATAACATCTCAATAGTTGTTGGATAATATAATTTTTACCATTACTACTGCTTTACATAGACAACACTTCAATTAGGTACCTTGATACAATTACACCTACTTTGCAGACATGTTTTAAGGATTAGCAAGAATACTGCATTCCAATGATTCTAAGATGCTCATTTTGTCACATTTTAATATCTCTGACATTGGAATGCAATTTATAACTCACAATGTCTTACAACTGTAACTGGCAGGACTTTAAAAAAAATTTATTGGTACATAGAATAGTGGGACACCATAGAATCTTGGTGCCTTCCATTATGTGAAATGATGGTATATACAATAGGTCTATTGCAGTTCTAGTCATATGATTGGCATTTAAATAAATTTTAGTTCTGAAAAGCATTATAGGAAAAGAGGACTAAATTAACAAAAGGAAAACATTTTTAAGGACTTCTTACTTTGCCTCTCAAGAAAGTTTAAGCCAAAGGAAACTCAGGATTCCAATGACCAGGAAGAGCTCATTTTATTAAATATTGAGGTCTACAGATTGTACGAAAATCAAGTATTTCCAATGATCAATATTAGTACTTACTCCTCTCATAAATTTCAAAAGGGCAGGTAAAGGTTATCTTTTACAATTTCCTAGCTTCAGAAACTTTGAAAGGAAGGAGGAAAACTTCCATTGAGATTAAGTCCTAATACTTCAATGTAAAATTTCTCATCTTAGGGGTGCCTTGCCGGTTCAGTCAGTAGAGCATAGGACCTTGATCTCAGGGTTGTAAATTCGCCCCACGATGGGTATAGACATTACTTAAAAATAAAATCTGGTGCAGAGCCTGCTTTCGATGCTCTGTCCCTCCTCTCCCTGTCCCCCTCCCCCTGCTCATGCTTTCACCCTCAACAATAAACAACACTTAAAACATAAAGTAAACAAGATAAAAGCTGGGGCACCTGCTGGGTGGCTCAGTCTGTTAAGCGTGCAGCTCTTGATTTGGGCTCAAGTCACGAGCTCATGTTCACTGGCTCAAGCCCCGTGCTGGGACTCTTTGAAAAGTGTATTGGAAAAGTTCCTGCTTTCAGCACGGGGTCTGCTTGGCATTCTCTCTCTGTCCCTCCATTCCCCCCACCCCCCACCCCCACCCCACCCCTCTCAAAAAATAAATAAATAAATAAACTTACAAAAATAAAATCTTTAGAAAATAAATCAATAAAATTTCTCATCCTGCTCATACTGTGCAAAATGAAGTCTTTGAGAACAAAAGGATCTCGGGTAGAGCATGTCCGCTATATAATATATGTGCAGGTTCTAGTTGATAAATAAATGGATGGAAAGAGTGGATAAATACAGTTGGAGAGTTCAATAGTTTTAAAGAAAAGGTATATAAAGGAAAGCATACTTCTGAAACAGTAAATAATCACTTATATTTGCTAGGGCTTATTTTTTTTCATAAGCACACAACTAATATATTTTATTTTCATGATTAATATAAATCATTTACCTATTACATGTAATAAAGCTACCTATAACAGAAAACATATGTATATGCTTAATATATGCATAATAAAATCTGCAAGTGCAAATAAAAATACTCCCTTTACTTCTGAAGAGGCCAAAAGTTGTCCAGATATGCCAATCCTCAAAAGACATTTTAATTAACTCATTTTTCTTATTTTACATCCAAAAACATTTTGTAACACAAAGTGAGAAATTATTTTTATGTATATAAGATTCATATTCTTGCTCTTCTCCAGGACTACTTCAACGATAATAAACCCTTTCTGTTGATAATAAACTTTTAATAGGACCTTTATACACCTTTTCCTGTAGAAAGCACAGAGTTTCTTTGAAGGAAAAGACAAATGCATGTAAATACAAAGGTTCAGAAATCACAAATGTCATCACATTTTGTGCATTTTTGGGCTTAACATAAAACCATAGTCTGCTTGTGTGTACCTATGATCACACTGATTTTTGTTCTCACTTGATGATCAACTAAAGCACAGCTCTGCGTCTCTGTGTATATCTATTATCTATGCCACCTTCAATGATCACATATCCATCTTATGGATGTAATGCCATTTACTTATAAAAGCCATTAGACGAGTTCTTCTTAATACATTGCTGCTTTAAATAGTGCTGAGAAAAGCAAAGTGTATGTCATTTATCCCTAGTGATTTCTTAAAGATATTTTAGTAGAAATAAAATTGATGGGTAAAAGGAATACATATTTTTTAAATGTGGTACTTACACCAAATTGTCTATTGGAAAGCCGAAAACAACTTAAACTTTAAGCGGCAGTATAAGCACCATCACTCTATTTTCACAAAGGTTGTAGATGGAAAACGGTATTTCAGTCCCTTTTTAACTTAAATTTCTTTTTTCCCAGGGACACTATATTTCCCTATGTCCACTGGCCCCTTGTAGATATGCAAAGAAGTACTTTGCACGATTTCAAATTACAGATTTTTTGTTCGTTTTGATTTCAAAGACTTCCCTGTAAAACGAAGATATATCCTGTTGTCTGATACAAATATGTTGTAAATATTTGCAAGTGCATTGTCTTTTATTTTAATAATATTATTTTCTGATAGAGGCTTTTAGGTTTTTATGTTGCTAAACCAATCTCCAGAATTCTTGATTTAAATTTTTTTTAATATTTATTTATTTTTGGGAGACAGAGACACAGCGTGCAAGCAAGGGAGGGGCAGAGGGAGAGGGAGACACAGAATCTGAGCTGTCAGCACAGAGCCTGAAGCGGGGCTCGAACCCACAAAGCACGGGATCATGACCTGGGCCAAAGTCAGACCGCTCAACCGACTGAGCCACCCAGGGGCCCCGATTTTTTTTTTTTTTTTTTGAGAGAGAGAAATAGAGAGAGAGAGAGAGCGGGAGGGAGAGAGAGAGAGAGAGAAGGAAAGAGAGAGAGAGAGGCCAAACAGAATCCCAAGCATGCTCCACATTGACAGCAGGGAGCTCGGTGAAGGGCTTGAACCCACGAACCCCTGAGATGATGACCTGAGCCGAAATCAAGAGTCAGAGGCTTAACTGACTGAGCCACCCAGGCACCCCCCGAAAGTCTTGCTTTTCAAGTCATTTTTAGGATGGGTAAAGAGGCATTTGTGGGTGTTTTTTCTGTTACTTTTCTTATTTTGCATATTACAATTTTTAAATTTATATCCCATCTGGAACCTATTTTAGGGAGATAAAATTCTAACAAGTTTTCTCCAAATCGGCTGTTTTTCCACTACTTACGAATAATTCACCTTTTCCTACTAATATGAAAGGTCACCAGTATCAAATTCTAAAGTCTTATGTATATTTGAGCGTTGGTCATGTTCTACTCTGCACCACTCCTTTATCTGTCTTTTCAGCTGTTTGTAAATGAATAATTTGTGGAAATTTCAGGTACATTTGGATATCTGGAAGGGCAAATCTACCTCCTATATAAAAACATAAGTTCTTAGGTTAATTCCAGTTCGTTAACATACAGTGTTCTATCAGTTTCAGATGTACAAGACAGTGAGTCCAAAAATTTCCTTAATGACATCACAACAAGAGCCTGTGTAGCTCAAAATTCTTAAAACCAGGATGCTTTCATTTGCTTTACCTAAAACTGACAAATACAGGAAGGGTACACATTTTGAGAAAAAGGAGTCCTCCTATTCAGAGCCATCTTCCACTTCAAAAGGTCCTTCCAAGGCCCCTCAGTAAACAGCACACATACCTAAGTGTACACAGACATAAACTGGATACTGGATTCTGTCCCAAGAATTTCTAGCCCAGAAGTTGATTACAGGAATTATTTCTCCCATTACGCACTTTTCTATGTATGACATTATGGTATGAAAATGAGTCCATTAAAAACAACATGTTGCCGACACTTAATTTCGTGTGTATTACTATTGAAATTTGGGTAAATCACGTCAAACTTGAGAGTCAAGTGGTCTATTCAGGAATTAACGTGTACGTGCCAGGGCAGCTGAAGATTTTGTTTTTGCCGCTCACGCTGTCGGCCTGGGTGCTAGACCACGTAGGGTTCCCACGACCGAGGGGCAGCAGGACCTCAGGAGGGAAGAGAACCCAGATCCCCGAGGGAGGGCTCGGACGCACAGGCAGAGCTAGGCCAGGTGTGCTCTTCTCCCAGGTCCGTCCCGCCTCCTCCCTGCCAGCCTCCAAGCCCCTATTACCTGTTCATCTTGTCTCTATCATCCACGCCATTTTCCCCCAAGAACAGAATCTGCTGCACTTGCGCTACGTTGCCCACGCAGGCAGCCTTGTGGATCTTTCTGAGATCTCTGTCTCGGACGTGGTAACCCAGCAGCGAGTTGTCAATTCTATTATTCTTCTGCCCAACGCCCCCGCCCTGCCTCGGCAAGCCAGAAGCGGAGCCCAAGGGCGACGGGCCTTTCTCCCTCCCGAACCCCGAAACCCTCTTCATTGCGAAGCCTGCGGGCTCCCCAGAGACTTCACCCCGCCCTCCCTTTCCACTACCTCCCGAGCCCAACACTAGCGCCGGAGATAGGCCAAACCCGCCTGGCCACAACACCCCAGCAGTGAGGAGCCGCGTTTGGGTAGCTGCCACTTCTCAGAAACCCGCCGCAAGCAATACCGCCAAACACAAGCGCGCTTGCGCACTTCAGAAGAGGCAGTCACGGCGCGTGCGCACAGAGGCCTAACTGTCAACGGTACCCACAGCCCCGACGCCCACCCCCCCACGCCCAGCGCGGCGCAGCGAACGGAGGGGAGGGGGCTCCGGTGGGGAGTAGGGGGTGGGGCGGGGGCCCAGGCCGCGGAACCCAAGCGGGAGCCAGCAGCTTGCTCGCTACACTCCGGTGTCACCTCGGCACACTTCTCGCCCCACGCGCGCCTCCGGGGGGCCCCTCCCCCGCGCCGCAGCCCGGGGTGCAGCCAGGCGGCCGTGCCCGGACCGCGGGAAGGGGTGGAGGTGGGGGCGTGAGGCGGGGATAGGGACCGGGCCCGGCGATGCCCGCGAAGCCTGGAGCCCGCTGCAGCCGCCACCGGATCCCGGGATGGGGCGAGAGGCTGCGGCGGAAGCCAGCATCTCCCAGCCTGGGGCTCCGGGGCCGCGGAGCCAACGATGCCGCCGCCGCCGCCGCCGCCGCCGCCGCCGCCGCCTCCACTGCTGAGACCAGGCTGGAGATGGGTGAGTTGACCCTGGCGTCCCGGGGGACCCGCGCTGCAGCCCCTCCATCCACGCACTCCTGGCCCTCCGCCTCCATCTCCGTGCTCCCGGCACAACCCCCACCCCACGCCGTCAGGGCTCCCACAGCCCCCTCCCTCCCTGAGAGTGACCCCAGGTACGGCAGCGGGAGCGGGAGTCCCAGGCCCTAGGGTTGGGCGCTTCGAGACAGGGAGGTGGGGGCGGGATGCCAGGGAGACTACTCAGCTCCGACGCGCCCCCACCCAGGCCCAGCGCAGTGCAGCGAACGGAGGGGAGGGGGCTCCAGTGAGGGGGGGGGGCAAGCGGCGGAACCCAGCGAGAGCCAGCACCTCTGCTCGCCGTGCTCGGGTCTTGCCTGGGCACCCTTCTCGCCCCACGCTCGCCTCCCAGGGGGCCCCTTCCCCACGCCGCGTCCCGGGGCGCAGCCAGGCGGCCGTGCCTGGACCGCGGGAAGGGGTGGAGGTGGGGGCGTGTGACGGGGATAAGGGCCAGCCCGGGTCCGCGACGCCCGCGATGCAGGGCGCCAGACGCAGCCGCCACCAGAGACTGAGATGGGGCAAGAGGCGGTGGCAGATGCCAGCATCTCTCTGCCGGGGGCCCTGGGGGCTGCGGAGTCGCCGCCGCCCCCACCGCTTCTGCCTCGGCTGCTGAGACCAGACTAGAGATGGGTGAGTTGACCCTGGCGTCCCGGGGGACCCGCACTGCAGCCCTTCCATCCAGGCACTCATGGCCCTCTGCTTCCATCTCAGCGCTCCGGGCCCAACACCCACCCCGCCAAGCCGTCAGGGCTCCCACAGCCCCCTCCCTCCTGAGCGTGACTCTAGGGGTGGGAGTGGGAGCCCCGGGACCGGGGGTTGTGGGCGTCGAGACAGGGAAGTGGGGACGGGATTCCAGGGAGACTACTGGGCTCTGACGCCCCCTCCCCCAGCCTGGCTGGCCCCAGGAACTTTCCCAGGCCCCAGAGGGCAAAGCCTCATGCCTTAGATACCCTCCCTAGGCCTGGGCGGGGGGCGTCCCCGAGGCGCGGGACTCAAAAGGCGCTTTGTGCGCTGTGCCCCCCACCACCCAAGCCTCCGGAGCGGTTCCGGAACAGGGCGGGTGCGGAGGCTGGGAATGGGGCTGCTTGTGGGGTCCAGGCGGAGGGGCGTGGGGAGAGCACCCCTAGTCCTTTCCTTGGGGTTGGGGCGGGGGCGGGGCGCGGCGAGGCTCAGGCGCTTTTCACTGCACTGCCCAGGGTGGGGAAGGGAACCTGGCTGGGGGAGGGCGCTATGAGTATCTGCAGATAGTGAGTTCTAGAAGCTGGGGTGGGGAGGAGAGCTTGTGTGTAAGTGGGAACGGTGGCGCCTGAGCTGGGTGGGGTGCCAAGAGAAGCAGAGGTGGGTCTCAGCCAGCCCTAGTAGTGGGAGGTCAGGTGACTCTCCTGTCTCTGGAAGACTCCCTAGAAGGCCTGTGGGCAGGAATACTAGCCCAGAGAGACCCCCTCCATGGCCCCCCAGAACTGGCACTGCCCCATCCCCATAGCACTCCTTGGCACTCCTGGGACACCAGTCCTGACCTGCCTTGATGGGAGCTGTGGATACTGGCAGGTCACCTCCCCAGGCAGGGCAGGTACTGAAGATCCAGGCCTCCGGGTGCTGAGGAGATAGGCACAGGGTCTTGGGAAAGTTTGGAAGAGGTTCTGGCAGCCCAGGGAGGAGAGAGAAGTTGCTGGAAGAGTTGGCTTGCTCAGCACTGAAGGGAAGGGCACTCTAGGTAGAGGGAATGGCTGGAGCAGAAGCAGTGAGATGTGAGCGCCTGGTCGGGGTGAAGAGTTGTGGAAGTGGGGCGCTGGTCAGGCACGGGAATGACCCTCGTGAACGAAGGGAAGGAGGGCCAGGTGGAGGTGAGGTGTCAGGCCATCCCAGCGAGCTGGCACAAGCAAGCTCCCAAGGACAGCGAGGCGCGGATGGGGCGGGCAGTGCTGGCATCTGGCACAGCAGGCCCTCTGGGAGTCTGCCCAGGGTCCCTGCTGTGGTCAGGGCTGCTTGGCCCACATCTGCCGGTGGCTGGACTACCCCAAGCAAGTCTGCTTTCTGAGTCTCAGTGTCCACGTCTGTCAAACGGGGAGACTCCTCCACAGGGTTGTGGGGAGGTCTGCATGAGGTGATGAGTGTAGGGAGCCCAGCACCTGAGAAAGCCTCGGGAAATCCTTGGCCGCTGTGCCAGTTTGCGTACCTGGAAAACGGGGGCCTTGATGTCAGCTGGTGGGCCAGGCTCACTTTACCTGGTGGCGATGAGGATCCTGTGAGGGCTGGATGTGACCCGGGGAAGCCAGGGGCTGGGGGCACTGCAAGTCCGTGTGCTCATGCTATTCTTGGAAGAAGAGAGAAGCAGCGGGCGGTGGCCGGGGCGGGGTGGTCCTCCTTGTGCCCCCATGGGCACCTTAGCCATGGCATTCAACGGACCCTGATGTGTTCCCCAAGGCCAAAGCCTCTTTGTTCTCCATGCTGCACGATGCACCCCTTCCTCCTAGTCAGCCCTAACCCTGCACATGGGGGACCAGGGCTCCCTTCCAGAAGGGTCTTCAGACACTGAGACCAACAAACACAATATCTCACTGTGAGGGGCACTGTCATGGGCAGCCGGGTGGAGAGGACACAGACCTTAGCCCCAGGAGAATGGAATGTAGTTGGGCAGCAAGACCAGTCGGGTCTCCATGGTCTTGCGTAGCCCTGTGCTGGCTGCTTAGGGGTGTGTGTGGCGGAGGGCGGTGGTGGGGGGGTGGGGGGTTGGGAGATGCAATAATTGCACCATGGGACAGTCAAGGGCAGAAGTGAAAAGCAAGGACTCCAGATCCAGTGGCCCAGGTTCAAATCTCAACTCTGCCACTTCTTACTGTGTGAACGTGGACTGGTGACTCTGCCTCTCCGTGCCTCTGTTTCCTTGCTTCTGAAATGGGAACGAGGCACACTAGTGCTATTTGAACAGCTTGGTTCAGTTTCTAGTGGGCATTTACACCCCCTTTTCCAGAATGGGTCTCCCAGTTCACCCCTGCCTCCTGGAAGACTACACAGCCTGCTCCAGTAGGCTATCGTCTTCCTTTTGTGTGTGAGTCCCTATAGGCGGGGGCCTGCCTTTCTGTGTCCGTTGCTTGGGCAGGGGGCAATGGTGTGCTGGCAACAGGCCCTCTGGGAGAAAAAGGTACCTGATCAACAGCGTTGGCAGGTTTCCATGGTGCAAATCTTCCAGCAAGGCCCATTTGAGGCTACCAACAGCTTCACCATCTGGCAGTGGGAGCTGGTCCATGCCAGCTTTAGCACCCAGGCATTCAGTAGGTGCTTAATAAATGATGGTTGAATAAGGACAGAAGGCTCCGAAGACTTGGAGAGCTGCCAGGCCATACTGTAGCTGAGAGAGGGAGGCATCAGACAGGCTGAGGCCAGGACAAGAGACCACTCTGAACAAGTAACCCGTGGTGAGATGGAGGGCAGAGGGGAAGGAGGACTGATGTCCTCCCTTCCTGGGAACCTCTGTACCTCTGACCCTGCGTCACTTCTGCTCTGGATCCTCTTGACCTTGGCCTGGTTTGGGCTGTCTGCACAGAAGGACCTAGCTGGATCCCAAGCATTAACCTGACAGAGCTCTGAGAAATGGTCCAGACGGGTCTCAAACGTCAGATTCTATTCCCTTGCTTATGCTGTTCCCTCTGCCTGAATGTCTGTTCCACCCACCTCTTCCTATGTGCCCTGAAACTCTGTCACCCTTCAAAAGCCTCCTCCACCCCAAATCCCACAGACCCTTCTCCCCTTCTGCTGTTCCTCTGGCCTTACAGCCCCTCTCGTGTGCACCCTGCCTGCCCACAAAAATATTAGTAGCTAACATTGCATCTGTACAGCAACGTGTGATAGAGGTACCGTGATAATCCCTTTTGTAGATGGGGGAATGAAGGCTCTGTCTTGTTAACGATCACCCATCCTTTGCCTCTCGGCTTGAGCATCCGTTCGTTGTGCAGGGAGGCTCCTTGCTGTGGGCTGGGCAGAGCACCACTTCTCTTTCTTCAGTGTGTTTGCTGTGGCGTGTTCCACTTGGCCGTGAGTTCCCTATCCTATAGGAGCTCGAATGAATGAATGAATGAATGAATGAGTGAATGAATGAGTGAATGAATGAAAATGAATGAGTGAGTGAATGACTTTCAGCCCCAGGGAGCATCCCTGTTCTTTTACCCATTCCTCCTCCCTCTTCATCCCTGTGGGAGGAGACGGACCCTCCAGAGGACAGCCTCACACCATGGAGGGATGGTCACAGGGACCCTGCTTAGCCACACCTGCCAGAGGGAAGGGAAATGAGGCTTCGGGCGGGGCCGAAAGCAGGCATGGTAGAAGGGTAGTGGACCACCCTCCTGTGGTCTAGAGTGGGGCTGACATGGGCCCACAGCCCTGCCTGTAACCCAGGAAGTTAACGGGGTCCCCAAATACTTTTTCTTGCACCGCCCCAAGTGGAAATTCCCCTGTTGGCCCCACTTATTTTCGTTTTATCTAGAAAAATAAAGTTGGAAATAATCATTCACACACCCTAATTACTCCGTTGCTTTCTGAATTTAGAGCCGGTTTGGCTCTAGACTTTGGCTCCTGCTGAAGGAGGAATCCCCTGGGAGGGGCAGGGTGAGGGCCAAGGCAGGAGGCCAGAGTCTGCGCTGACACTGGGGCCTCCTCAGGGTCTGCCCTGCAGTTGCCCTCTCCTAGCAGGCTGGGAACTTCCCAGAAGCAGCAGCCCAGATGGGGGTCTGAGCGAGGGAGGGTGGCCAGAGGCAGTCTGTAGGATTCTGGTTGACTGAGACCCATAATGGATGACTTCCCAGGCTGTTCTACCCCACCTCGACCTCTGAGTCATGATAATTTGCTGCTATATCGAGCACTTACTATGTGCTGGGCGCTGGGCCAAGCACTTTGTCTGCATCATCCCAGCTATGCCTGCTAACTTCCCTTGAAGCAGGTACTATTATTCTCCCCATTTGGCAGTTTGAGGGTGCCTGGGGGCCGGGAAGTGGCGGGGCTGGGATTGTATCCAGCCTGTAGGACCCCCAGAGCCTGAAGGGGCCCCTCGGATAGGCCCCTCAGTCACTCAAAAGGGAACAGTCTCTGAAGCCTGGATGCCCGAGACAACCACGTCACTGGTGTCCTGGCCTCCAGGCCACCCTCCTTGTGGCCCTGATTGCCACTCCCTTCTTCCCCATAGTCCTGGGGCTCTGCCTCTGGAAGCCCCGTGTAGCCTCACCTGGGCGGCTTGGGGAAAATACAGATTTCCCAGGCCCTGCCACACCCTGCTGAGTCAGAATCCCACTGCAGGAGAGGGGGCTGGAAACCCAGATTTTAAAATGTTGTCCTGGGGATACAGAGGCCTGTGGACTCCCAGAATCACTGCCCGGCCCAGTGGTGTTCAGGCTGCTTTAAGAGACTCCCTTGCCCTTAACCCAGATCCCTATGACCCTGCCCCCACTTGTGTTCTCAGCCTCTGCCCCCTGCTACCCTAACCCAGCTCTGCACACACCACACCACACTGACCCCCCACGCCCCAATTTGCCTTTATCCAGGCACCTGCTGCCCCTGTTTCCTTCTGGAAACAGGTCCCAGCTGGCCAAGGACCCCACAGAGCTTGTGTAATACTCTGGACTGGTCGATCGCAGCCCCGCTCTTGCTAGCCCGGGCCCGGCACACAGCCTGGGGGAATCGTGGTGGGTGAGCGATGGTGGTCGGGGAAGGTGGAACAAGGGAGGGCTTCCCATGACAGGTGGGGCTTCTAGGCTGGGCGCACAGGCACTCTCTGGGGGCCGGCACCTTGCCTAACATGCAAAAGGCAGTTGATGACTGTTTCTTAACTGCTTAATGAATGGTGATGGGTCGTGTGACAGGTGAGAGCCACTTTCGTCAGCAGTGCAGATTGGCCGGTTTAGGCAAAAGATGGAGAAGGTGCCTTCCGGGCCATCTCTGAGGACCGTGAATATTAATGGTCCGAACTCATTTATGGCTCGGATGGGAGTGGGGCTGGTGCTTTCTTGCTTGATTTCATTTCAGTATCTCAGGAGCCCTGGGAGGGGGTGCTGATGTAATCCTTATTTCGTTCAATGGAAACTGAGCCCTAGACAGGTGACTTAGTAGGGTCACACAGCTGGGAGGGGGTCCTGCAGAACGGAGCCTTGCCCGTTGTGCAAAAAAAAATCAATGAGTCTGTACTCTACAGTTGATGAAGCAGTAACACCTTATCTCAGTTGGTTCCAGCTGTGGCTTGGAGGCTTGGCTCTACGTTTTCACCTATGCACATATCCCAGCGTCAGAAAACCTGCATCCAGGGGCCTTCTGTGTCTGTAAGGGGCGGTGGTGGGAAGAGATCCCGCCTCTGCGCTGGCCGGAGAGAGAAACAAAGACGCAGTGTTGGGGGCTCTGGCACATAGTAGGTGTTTGGGGACCCCTGTGGTCAGTTCAGGCAGAGCCAGCTCTGGTCCCATCTGGACCTTGGAACAGCCCAGATCAGTCTTCAGTCTTTGAGCCAAGGCCCACAGGGTGTGAGTGACGGGTCCAAGGTCATACCTGCCATAAGGACTAGAGCAGAGGGTGTGAGGCTGCTCCACCACGGCCGAGAGGTCCAGGGAATGGGTCAGGGGGATTCTGTCTGTGCGGGATGACCTCTGTCAGAGCCAATCAACCACAGAGCCTGGCCCCAAAGGGTCCCCAGGCAAACCCCTCTCAGGGGTGTCCAGGACTGCTGTGGGGCCTGGCGTGTTATTGCTGTCACGGAAGTTTGGGGCCATACCTGAGTAGGGGCAGTGGTCCTGTAGCCACCAGTGGGGGATGTAACAGACTCTGTGGTCTGCCTCCAGGCACTGGCATGTAGGGAGGGCGAAATGCACCAGCACCCCACCCAGACTAGAAATCCAGGTGCTGGCTTCCCCCACACACACCTCCCTCACCCCCGCCCCGCCCCGCCCCGCCGCTGGGCCTTTGCAGATGCTATCCCTCTGTCTGCAGTGGCCTTCCCCTCCTCTCCTGGAAGGTGCTGGCTCATCCTTTAAGACCCCTCCAGGAAGCTCTGCCTGACTCCCACCCCAAGGGCCAGGCTGATCTGCCCTGCCAGGATTTCCATCTGGCTGCTCCACAGGATGCTGAAAACCTTGAGGGCCTGGTCTGAGATGGCAGTGGAGTGGACAGGGAAAGCAGCTGTAAGGTGCAGCCCAGTTCAGGCGACTGTCCCTGCAGCCCAGAGAGGAGACCAGGCTGGGGAGCCTTGAGGCCAGATAGCTAGCCAAACATGCCCATTTCACAGAGGGAACGTTGAAGGCCCGAGGTCCTTGGGACTGACCTAGAGCACCCTGGGGAGTGGTTGGTAGTCCCTTTGTGGCTTGTAAGAGGAGAGCCCAGGGCTATGTGGCCGTACCCCTGCCCCACTCCGGTCCCCAGCTGGAGCATTTGTCTGCAGGATCCAGGTCAGGTCTGGGGGGGATGGGAAGAAGCCCAGGAGAGCAAAGTCCCCAGGGCTCAGGCCTGCACTCGGTCTTCCCACATGGAGGACAAAGCTCCTTAGAGAAAATGCTTGCTGTCCTAAAGCTGGCAGGAAATGTACCTCGATAGCTCATTCCAGCAAGAAGGTGCAGGGCGGGGGGGGGGGGGGGGCGGAAAGCCTGTGAGAACTTAGGCCAAAATGTTAGCCCTGGGGATGGTGGGCGATATTAGCCTTCTTTTGCTGTGATTTTCACATTTCCTAGGTTGTAGGTGAAACCTTTATAACAAGAAAAATGAAGTTACCATGGAAAGGAGAGAGGTCTAAGAAAAGGTGCCCTGAAAACAGCCAGCTCCCCATTCATGAGACTCTGGGGTCACCATGTGTGAGTGGCTTCCAGAGGGACCCTGGCCCCGGGCCCATCCCCCAGAACAGGCGTGCCTAGGGCAGACAGCTTAGCCCGTGTGTCTCTCTTTCTCGGAATTTGGGTCAGCGAGAGTCCAGACCTGGGGCTACTGGGATGTAGCACACCCAGAATTCCATTCAAACCTCTGCTGTCCTTCCTGTCGTGCTGGTTAGGCCTCAGGGCCCTCGCCTTCCCACCTCCACCTGGAAAGCCACCCCACCCCACCCCACCCCAGGCTGCCCTCTGCCCCTCCCAGCCAGAGGTGGCCCTAGGGCTATTTGCTTCACCTCCATCCGGGTGCCCAGGTGGGTGCGTAGCACTGTTGACTGCCTTCCTTACCGACTCCGGCCCCAAAGTGCCTTTCCAGGGGGTCCTCCTACAATGTAGTCAAGTTCGACCTCGTGGAAATGGTCTTTGGAATCACAGCTGAGCCTTGATCCTGGGTGAGGATTCAATCTCCGTCTCCCCCATGTACCTAGTACAGAGCACCCATTCATTCGGTCAGCTGTTATTCAGCCAAGTGCCAGGGCCCAGGCTACGTGCCAGGGGCACAGATCTGCTGACTTGAGGGTGTGACGTGTGTGTGTTTTTGAGCACGTGTTTTGTGCACATCGCCTGCACGCACACACAGCGTGAGCATCTCTGTCATATGTGAACTCTGGTCTTTGAGGCTGTGACAGTGTGTAATCCTGCCGGGACTCTGGGCACACGTGGTTGATTCATTCTGCAAGTGTTTAACAGACACCCACTAAGGAAGTACCAGGCTCTGACCCCAAAGAAACATGACCCAAGGTCTCTGTCCTGGGGAAGTGCCGTGTTGGGGGCTGTCTCAGTGCGGGCTGGTGGGGGCAGAGGCCGGCAGGGCTGGGGGTGGTCAGAAACGTGGTCCTGGAGACACGGGGAAGGGTGTTCCTGCCCAGCTGTGAGGATGATCTCCAGTATCCCCTTCAGCCCAGTGATCTGGGGCCTGGGACAGGCCTCCCCGGCCATTTTCATGCCCTAAAGCAGCCCCGAGGGCCGACGGAACCGGAGCTCCAGGTGGTGACCCGTGGGCCCCGACTGCTGGGGGCTGGGAGAGAATACAGGAAATGAAAATGAAGCCTGTTGGCTGGAGAACCTGCCTGGGCTGCAGACCTTTCTAGAGGCGAACTTGGGGACCAGGCACCGGAACACAGCACCTGGAAAGTAGAACCCCGTGATCCAGACCAGAGAAGCGGGATCACGGAACTTAGAGGAGGAAGACGGAGCAGCAGACCTAGAATGTGGGCCTTCTAGAACCTGGAACACTCACGTCGGCCGGAAGCTGGAAGACCCAGTCTGTGCCCCCGGTGGTCAGTGGGGGAAACTGAGGTCCGGCAGGAACGGGGAGGCCTTGAGCATTGGTGAGCTGCAGTGGCACGCACGTGGTCTCTGCTGAGCCAGGACCTCCCCACAGCTGGCTGCTGCCAGACCTCGGGTGAGTCCCGTCCCCTCTCCAAACCTCAGTTTCCCCCTCTGTGAAATGGTCACGTGACGGTGAGGCAAGATGGAGCACTTCACCTGGTGCTCAGGCTCTCCCGGCAAGCTAGTGGCACGGCTAAGGCCTGGACCCTGGCCACCTGACTCCTGAATGACTCTGTCCCCTTGTGGTGATGGTCTGGTCACTGCTGTTCCTTTCTCTTCTTTCTCACACTCAGTGGGACATTTGGGCACTTGCGGCCCTTTTCCGGAATGCTCTCGGGGTCTAGCAGAGGGAAAAGACTAACTAATCAGAGGAGCAAGAACAGACTGGCGGCTCCATATGAAGGAGCAGGGGCCCGGTGCCCACAGCCCTTCATGGTGCCCTGTGCCATTTGGTGAGGGCTTCTTGAGTGTCCCCTGGTGGAGACGGTCGGGTCCTGAGCTGAGGACGCCGCAGCCCCTCGAAGTCAGGGGTGGGCAGAGGTGGATTGGGAAGGGAAAAGAGAAAGGGCTCATTGTTCCAGTTCCACGGAGGCTCCACAGGGGCACGTGCTCCAGGCCACCTCTCCTGAAGGAGGTGGACGACCTTGCTCGGGCTCCCAGAGAGCTGGAGCTGTAGGATCTGGGCCAGGAGCAGCCCGGTCACTTCCCCAGATCCCTGTGAGGCGGCGCTACCAGCCCCCGCTTTTCTGCCTCCATGAGAGCAGGATTCCAGAGTTGCGGGCGGGGGGCATTGGAGCCAGGGTTCCAGCCCATGCTTTGAGGCAGCAGCAGCCGGGCATGGTGCCAGGCACTGAGCACCCAGGTGGGAACCGAGATCCCTTCCTGTTTCCCCTCCTTCCTTGCCGGGTCTCCTCCGGACCATCAGCCATCCTGCTCAGAGTGCTTGGAAGGCTGGAGTCCTTCCCCGTGTCTCCGCTCTCCACCACTTCCCTCCCATTGTGGGGGACCCGTCGAGTTCCTGCACATGAGCCACCTCATCGGGGTGTGCCTTGCCCAGGCAGGACTAGACTTTTTCGAACCCCAGACCAGTTCTGAGAGCCCAGCAGCACTGACTGCAGGTGCAGGTGTGTGAATTTGGGGGCGGATGGGGGGGTGTCATTTATTCATTCAACAGGCCAAGGTCAGCGCCTCCTTTGCATCAGGCTCTGTGTGGGGCCCCAGGAGAGTTGGGCAGCACTGCCCAGTGTAGGGTGAGGCAGCTCAGTCCTTCCTCAGCCTGGGGGAAGTGCAGTTCAGCTGAGCCTCCCTGGGCAAGGAGTGAAAGATTACACAGAAACTTGGAGCCTCCTAGAGGATTTGGACTTTATCCTGGGAGCAGGTGTTCGAAGCTGAGAGGGGCAGCATCAGATGTGGCTTTCGCTTGGCTCGTGGGGCTCAAGCCAGGAGCCCCTTCCCTGGCAAGGCTGCTGCTGTTGTCCAGGTGAGCGTGGATGGTGGCGCAGGCAGCGTGGGACAGTGGCACAGGGGGCCGGGTGGGACGACAAGTACCTGGGCATGGAAGTGACATGCCTAGCGATGGGGAGCACGAGGTCAGCGAGAAGCCAGATTCAGGATGACTGCCGGGCTCCTGGCCTGGGAGACTGGGTGGATGGTCACATCTTGGGTTATCAGCTCAGGTTTCAGGAAGCACTATTTGAGCGAGTTCTTTGTGGCCGGTCTTGCGGCAGAGGGTCCCAGGCAGAATGGGAGCCGACTCTGTGCCCAGGCCTCTGCCCTCCAGCTTGGCCCAGACCCCGCCGGGTCTGCTCCTCTCTCTCCCTTAACCCTACAGGCACTTTAGCCTCTTGAGTGCAAGGCTGCACCTCGCAACTGTGCCCTGTCCACATGGGGGAGCGCCACTCCACTCCTGCTGCCTGGGTCCACGGGGACCACCCTCTGACCCGGCATGCCAACCCTGTTCTTTGATGTGTCTCATCCCCTCCTTGTGCAAGGGCATCCCCCCCACGCCTCAAGGCGCAGCTCCTGGAACAAAGCCTCTCCCCACTACAGCTTGAATCTGTCACCCTCCTGGCCCTGTGCTAGAGCAGGCTCCTTGAGGACAGGAGAAGGCTGGGGCACACCCTCCCCTCCCCTCCCCCACCTCAGGCCTGTGGGCTAGAGATGGAGCTGAAGCTGCATGCTGAAGTGGCCCTTTGTACATTGTCCCCCTGGGGGAGGGGGGAGTCTGGTGGGAGGGGCTGGCACTGCCCGACCCCCTGTGCTGATCTCAGGGGCACTGAGGATCCAGGTGGGGAGTGCGGGGTGCGGGGGCGGGGCGGGTTCTCTGGGCCTGGGATCAGGGGAGAACACCCTGCCGGGTTGGGCTCGCACTGGCCGGGCCTGCCGCCCCACACTAGATGGTACTTGGCACTCAGAGTCTGTCATCACTTCTCAGGCAAGGTGTGTCTTCACGCAACAGTTGTTGAGGGAGCGCTGCTCTGGGCCAGGCTTTGTCCTAGGAGGTTGGGGGTGGGGCGCCACCGAGACCAGTGACCTGTGACTGAGGCTTATAGGCTTAAGATGACCCTGCTCTCCTGTTGACATTCTGAGCGCCAGGGTGTGGGTGGGGGAGACAGACCATGAACAGGTAAACAAGGAACCGGCTAGCTTCCGCTGTGAGTGCTGGGGAGCAGAAGACCCAGGCAGGGGACAGCCGCTGTAGCTGGAGGGCCAGGAGGGCCCCTCTGAGCAGGCAGCCACATTCCAGGCCAAGGAGCAGCCAGTGGGAGGACCCTGCGACTGAAAGGTGGGGACTGTGACTGGAGCCCTGTGGACGAGGTCGGGAGGGCAGCAAAGATTCGAGGACCAGCTTGGCGGGGTCTGTGCGCCCAGAGAGGAGTTTGCATTTCATTCTGAGGGAGACTAGTGTGCGGGTGGGATTGAGGGGAGGGGGGAGGTGGCCTGGTGGGGACTTTGCAGTGACAGAATTTGTGGGGCCCAGTGCCAAATGAAAATGTAGGCCCCCAGGGGCGCCTGGGTGTCTCAATGGGTTAAGCATGCGACTCTTGATTTCTGCTCAGGTCAGGAGTCCAGGGTTATGGGATTGAGCCCTGCGTCTGGCTCCACATCGAGCCCGGAGCTTGCTTAAGAATCTCTCTCTCTCCCTCTGCCCCCCTCCCCCACTCTTGTTGTGTGCTCGCTCTCTCTCTCTCTCTTTCCCCCAAAGAAAATAAAATAGGGGCACCTGGGTGGCTCACTTGGGTGACCACTTCTGCTCAGGTCATGATACCGAAGTTCGTGAGTTTGAGCTCTGCGTCGGGCTCTGTGCTGACAGCTCAGAGCCTGGAGCCTGCTTCAGATTCCGCGTTTCCCTCTCTCTCTGCCCCTCCCCTGCCCACGCTCAGGCTCTCTCTCTCTCAGAAATAAACATAAAAAAATAAAATAAAATAATGAAAAAAAAACGAATGAAATGACAACTATATTCAGTTAATCTGAGAAATGCAAAGTTGGTTTAACATGAGCAAATAATGTAATTCCCCACAGTAACAAATACTTTATTTTATTTTTTTATTTTTACTTTTTTAGCTTAATTTTTTATTTTTTAGCATTTACATGCAAATTAGTTAGCATAGAGTGAAACAATGATTTCAGGAGTAGATTCCTTAGTGCCCCTGCCCATTTAGCCCATCCCCCCTCCCACTACCCCTCCAGCAACCCTCAGTTTGTTCTCCATATTGGTGAGTCTCTTCTGTTTTGTCCCCCTCCCTGTTTTCATATTATGTTTGTTTCCCTTCCCTTATGTTCATCTGTTTTGTCTCTTACAGTCCTCATACGAGTGAAGTCATATGATTTTTGTCTTTCTCTGACTGACTAATTTCACGTAGCATAATACCCTCCAGTTCCATCCACGTAGGTGCAAATGGCAAGATTTCATTCTTTTTGATTGCCAAGGAATACTCTGTTGTATCTAGATACCACATCTTCTGTATCCTTTCATCCATCGATGGACATTTGGGCTCCTTTGCATACTTTGGCTATTGTTGATAGTGCTGCTATAGACATGGGGTGCATGTGTCCCTTCGAAACAGCACACCTGTATCTCGTGGATAAATGCCTAGTAGTGCAATTGCTGGGTCGTTGGGTAGTTCTATTTTTCGTGTTTTGAGGAAACTCCATACCGTTTTCCAGAGTGGCTGCACCAGCTTGCAGTGCCACCAACAATGCAAAAGAGATCCTCCTTCTCCACATCGTCGCCAACATCTGTTGTTGCCTGAGTTGTTAATGTGAGCCATTCTGACAGGCGTAAGGTGGTAGCTCAGTGTGGTTTTGATTTGTAGTTCCCTGATGATGAGTGATGTGGAGCATTTTTTCATGTGTCGGTTGGCCATCTGGATGTCTTCTTTGGAGAAGTGTCTACTCATGTCTTTTGCCCATTTCTTCACGGGATTATTTGTTGTTTGGGTATTGAGTTTGAGACGTTCTTGGTAGATTTTGGATACTAACCCTTTATCTGATATGTCATTTGCAAATACCTTCTCCCCTTCTGTCAGTTGCCTTTTCGTTTTGCTGATTGTTTCCTTCGCTGTGCAGAAGCCTTTTAGTCTGATGAGGTCCCAGTAGTTCATTTTTGCTTTTGTTTCCCTTGCCTCCGGAGACGTGTTGAATAAGAAGTTGCTGCGGCCAAGATCAAAGAGGTTTTTGCCTGCTTTCAACTCGAGGATTTTGATGGCTTCCTGTCTTGCATTGAGGTCTTCCATCCATTTTGAGTTTATTTTTGTGTATGGCGTAAGCAAGTGGTCCAGGTTCATTCTTCTGCATGTCGCTGTCCAGTTTTCCCAGCACCGCTTGCTGGAGAGACTGTCTTTACGCCGTTGGATATTCTTTCCTGCTCTGTGAAAGATCAGTTGGCCATACGTTGGTGGGTCCATGTCTGGGTTCTGTATTCTGTTCCATTGATCTGAGTGTCTGTTCTAGTGCCAGTACCATACTGTCTTGATGATTACAGCTTTGTAGTATAGCTTGAAGTCTGGGATTGTGATGCCTCCTGCTTTGGTTTTCTTTCTCAAGATTGCTTTGGCTCTTCGGGCCCTTTTCTGGTTCCATACACATTTTAGGATTATATGTTCTAGCTCTGTAAAGAATGCTGGTGTTACTTTGATAGGGATTGCATTGAACATGTAGATTGCTTTGGGTAGTATCGACCTTTTAACAATATTTGTTCTTCCTATCCAGGAGCATGGACACTTTTTCCATTTTTTTGTGTCTTCTTCCATTTCTTTCATAAGCTTTCTATAGTTTCCAGTGCATACGTTTTCCACCTCTTTGGTTAGATTTATTCCCACGTATTTTGTGGCTTTTTGTGCAACTGTAAATGGGATCGATTCCTTGATTTCTCTTTCTGTTGCTTCATTGTTGGTGTATAGGAATGCAACCGATTTCTGCGCACTGATTTTATATCCTGCAACTTTGCCGAATTCATGAATCCATTCGAGCCTTTCTGTGGTGGCATCTTTGAGGTTTTCCGTATAGATTATCGTGTCATCTGCGAAGAGGGAAAGTTTGACCTCCTCCTGGCCGATGTGGATGCCGTTTATTTCTTTGGGTTGTCTGATTGCAGAGGCTAAGACTTCCAATGCTATGTTGAGTAACAGTGGCGAGAGTGGACATCCCTGTCTTGTTCCTGACCTTAGGGGGAGACTCTCCCATTTTTCCCCACTGAGGATAATATTAGCGTCGGGTTGTTCATATATGGCTTTTAGGATGTCGAGGTATGCTCCTTCTCTCCCTACTTTCTTGAGGGTTTTTATCAAGAAAGGATGCTGTGTTGTGTCAAATGCTTTCTCTGCGTCTATTGAGAGGGTCCTATGGTTCTTGCCCTTTCTTTTCTTGACGTGATGAATCACGTTAATTGTTTTGCGGATATTGAACCAGCCCCGCATCCCAGGTATAAATCCCGCTTGGTCGTGGTGAGTAATACTTTTCATGTATTGTTGGATCCGGTTGGCTAATATCTTGTTGAGAATTTTTGCATCCATGTTCCTCAGGGAAAGTGGTGTATAGTTATCCTTTTTAGTGGGGTCTCTGTCTGCTTTTGGAATCAAGGTAATGCTGGCTTCATAGAAAGAGTTTGCAAGTTTTCCTTCCATTTCTATGTTTTGGAACACTTTCAAGAGAATAGGTGCTAACTCTTCCTTAAATGTTTGGGAGAATTCCCCCTGGAAAGCCATCTGGCCCTGGACTCTTGTTTTTTGGCAGAGTTTTGATTACTAATTCGATTTCCTGACTGGTTATGGGTCTGTTCAAATGTTCTATTTCTTCCTGTTTCAGTGTTGGTAGTGTATATGTTTCTAGGAATTTGTCCATTTCTTTCAGATTACCCATTTTATTGGCATATAATTGCTCATACTATTCTCTTATTATTGTTTTTATTTCTGCTGTGTTGGTTGTGATGTCTCCTCTTTCATTCTTGATTTTATTTATTTCGGTCCTTTCCTTTTTTTCTTTTTTGACCAGACTGGCTAGTGGTTTATCAATTTTGTTAATTCTTTCAAGGCACCAGATTCTGGCTTGATTGATCTGTTCAACTGGTATTTTTGTGGGGTTGTTTGTTTGTTTGTTTGTTTCTTTCGATAGCATTGATTTCTGCTGTAATCCTTATTATTTCCTGTCTTCTGCTGGTTTGGGGTTTTATTTGCTGTTCTTTTTCCAGCTCCTTAAGGCATAAGGTTAGGTTGTGTATCTGAGATCTCTCTTCCTTCTTTAGGAAGGCCTGGATTGCTATCTATTTTCCTCTTATGACCACCTTTGCTGCGTCCCAGAGGTTTTGGGTTGTGGTGTGATCCCTTTCATTGACTTCCATATACTTTTCAATTTCCTCTTTCACTGCTTGGTTGGCCCATTCATTCTTTAGTAGGATGTTCTTCAGTCTCCAAGTATGTGTTACCTTTCCCAATTGTTTCTTGTGGTTGATTTCGAGTTTCATAGTGTTGTGGTCTGAAAATATGCACGGTATGATCTCGATCTTTTTGTACTTACTTAGGGCTGATTTATGTCCCAGTATATGGTCTATTCTGGAGAACATCCGTGTGCACTGGAGAAGGATGTATATTCTGCTGGTTTAGGATGAAATGTTCTGAATATATCTGTTAAGTCCATCGGGTCCAGTGTGTCATTCAAAGCCATTGTTTCCTTGTTGATTGTTTTGATTAGATGATCTGTCCATTGCTGTGAGTGGGGTGTTGAAGTCTCCTACTATTATGGTATTACTATCGATGAGTTTCTTTATGTTTGTGATTAATGGATTTACATATTTGGGTGCTGTCACATGTGGCGCATAAATGTTTACAATTGTTAGGTCTTCTTGGTGGATAGACCCCTTGATTATGACATCATGCCCTTCTGCATCTCTTGCTACAGTCTTCATTTTAAAATCTAGATTGTCTGATATAAGTATGGCTACTCTAGCTTTCTTTTGTTGACCATTAGCATGATAGATGGTTCTCCATCCCCTTATTTTCAATCTGAAGGTGTCTTTAGGTCTAAACTGGGTCTCCTGGAAACAGCATATAGATGGACCTTGTTTCCTTATCCGTTCTGTTACCCTATGCCTTTTGATTGGAGCATTGAGTCCATTGACATTTAGAGTGAGTACTGAAAGATATGAATTTATTGCCATTATGATGCTTGTACACGTGGAGTTTCTGGTGGTGTTCTCTGGTCCTTTCTAATCTTTGTTGCTTTTGGTATATATCTATCTATCTCTATCTATCTATCTATCTATCTAGATAGATATATATATATATAGATACATACGCATACATATATATGTATATGTGTATATATATATATATGTATATGTATATATATGTATGTATGTATGTGTAATTTTTTTTCATCTTTTCTTCCCTCAGAGAGTCCCCCTTAAAATTCCTTGCAGGGCTGGTTTAGTGGTCACAAATTCCTTTAATTTTTGTTTGTCTGGGAAACATTTTCTCTCTCCTATCTTGAGTGACAGCCTTGCTGGATAAAGAATTCTTGGCTGCATTTATTTTTTATTTTATTTGTTTAATGTTTATTAATTTTTGACAGAGAAAGAGAGCAAGAGAGAGAGAGAGACAGCATGAGCAGAGGAGGGGCAGAGAGAGAGGGAGACACAGAATCCGAAGCAGGCTCCAGGCTCTGAGCTGTCAGTACAGAGCCTGACTGGGGGCTCAAACTCACAGACCGTGAGATCATGACCAGAGCAGAAATCGGACGCCTAACCGACTGAGCCACCCAGGCGCCCCCGCATATTTTTCTGATTCAGCACACTGAATATATCCCGCCACTGCTTTCTGGCCTGCCAAGTTTTTGTGGGTAGGTCTGCTGCAAACCTGATCTGTCTTCCCTTTTACGTTAGGGAACTTTTTTTTTCCCCTTGCTGCTTTCATGATTCTCTCCTTGCCTGAGTATTTTGTGAATTTGACTATGATATGCCTTGTTGATGGTCAGTTTTTGTGGAATCTAATGGGGGTCCTCTGTGCTTCCTGGATTTTGACGTCTGTGTCTTTCCCCAGCTTTCGTACATGTTTTCCGCTATGATTTGCTCACATTACCCTAATGCCCCTATCTCTCTCTCGTCCGCTTCTGGGACCCCTATGATTCTGATGTTGTTCCTTTTTAATGAGTCACTGGTTCTCTAATGCTTAAATCGTGCTCTTTTGCCTTAATCTCCCTCTTTTTTTTTTCTGCTTCGTTATTCCCTATAACTTTGTCCTCTATATCGCGGATTCTCTGTTCTGCCTTGTCCCTCCTTGCCGCCACTGCATCCATCCGTGATTGCAGCTCAGTGGTAGTATTTTTAATTTCATTCTGGCTATTTTTTACTTTTTTCATCTCTGCAGAAAGGGGTTCTAATCTATTTTGGACCCCAGCTAATATTCTTATTATCGTGATTCTAAATTCTGGGTCAGACAGCTTGCTTCTATCTGTGTTGGTTAAATCCCTGGCTGTCGTTTCTTCATGCTCATTCTTTTGGGGTAAATTCCTGCTGAATTCTGTGGTTCAGCTTGTGCAGATTGTTGTGTTAGTCCTCCAATCAGTGTTCTAGGTGTGTAGGATGGTTTCGTGTTGGCCTGGCTGTATTTCATGGGTGTGAGACACGCACAAAACTTCCATGCTGTTCCGCCATCTTGGCCCCTCCCCCCATTCACAAATATTTTAAAAACTTATCACAGGGTGCCTGGGTAGCTCAGCCGGTTAAGTATCCAACTTAGGCTCAGGTCATGATCTGACAGTGTGTGAGTTTCAGCCCCACGTGGAGCTCGCATTGGGCTCGCCACTGTCAGTGCAGAGCTTGCTTCAGATCTTGTCTCCCTCTCTCTCTGCCCCTCCCCTGCTGGCTTGCTTGGTCTCTCTCAAAAATAAACAGTTAAAAAAACCTATCTCAATAGATGTGAAATAAACATCTGTTAGCATTCAATAGTCATTCATGACAAAACTTAGAAAACTAGTATTATAAGGGAACTTCCTCAATATACTTGTAGCAGAAAGACCCTAAGTGACCCCATAATATCTGCCCTTTAGCGTTGTCACCTTTTCTTTATAATTCTTTTCTCTTAAGATCTGTGACTTGACTTTAGCTATTAGAATATGGCAAATGTAAAGGACTGTTGCAGACATAATTAATTCAGTTAATTCAAAGTCAACCAAAAGGAGGATTATGCTAGGCAAACCTGATCTGATCACGTGAACACCCTTTGAGGAGGACTGAGCCTTCTCTGAAGTGACATTCCCCTTGCTGGCCTCCTAAACTCAGCGGCCATATCGAGGAAGTCTACGTGGCCACGAACAAGGAACAGCCTTGCTCTAGGCTGAATATTTGTGTCCCCACTCACCGAAACTCATGTGTTAAATCTTCATGTTCAACGTGATAGTATTTAGAAGTGGGGGATTTGGGAAGTGATTAAGTCATGAAGGTGGAGCCCTCATGAATGGGATTAGTGCCCTTATAAAGGAGGGCTGTGAGAGCTCCCTTGGCCTGTGCCAAGGAGCAAGACCAGCGTCCATGAACCAGGAAGCAGGCCATCGCTGGACACTGAATCTGCCAGTGCCTTCATTTTGGACTTCCCAGCCTCCAGAACTGTGAAAAATAAAACTTTTTTTCGTAAGCCTATGGCATTTTGTTAGAGCATCCCAAAAGGACTAAGACAAGTGTCTGGGAACGCTTAGGACCTAAGCCTCCAACTAGCCGACTAGCAAAGAGCTGTGGAAATGAGTCCAGTCATACAGTCACAAGGAAATTCTCTTAAAAACAAACGCAATGGGCTTGGAAGCAGATTCTTCCCCATCGAAGCACCCAAATGGGGAAGGGCCGTCTAGCGGACACCTTGGGTACAGCCTTGTGAGAACCTGAACAAAGGACCCAGCTAAGCCATTGCTCAGCTTCTGACCCATAAAAATGTGAGATACATGTGTGTGGCTGTAAGACACTGTGTTGATGGTGCTCTGTTGTAAACGGCAAGAGCAAACTAAGAGACTGATAAAAGATATACACTTTTAAAAACCCCACTATCTACATAGTTGTAGAAAACTACTTTTACATGTTGCAATTTCAAGAAGACATGAACACTCACTATCCTCACATTTACTCAACGTCATTCTTGTAGTAGGAAAGAAAAAAAAATGAAAGCTCTAGGAATTGGAAAGAAACGAAAATGCCACTATTTATAGATTGTATGTCGCTGCATGCCCCAAATCCAAAGGAATCTGCAGATAAAACACTCGAGTAAGAAACAATATATTGTGGGGAATAAGCTTAGACAATTAAAAGACTAGTTGTTTGGAAAAATCAGTATAAGAAATGTCTTTCCTTACAAACTATTGGCAGATTCAATGCAATTCCAATGAGAAACGGCTTTGGAGAGCTTGCCAAGTTGATTAAAGAAGACCTGTGGAGCCCTTCCTTCCTTTCTTCTTTCTCATCCCCAACAGTTTAGTTTCCAGTCCTAGAAACAGAGGCATGGAGTTGTGGGGGTCCAGAGTGAGGTGCTGGAGCTTAGACAGAATGGGGAAGGCATTACGTGTGGGACAGTCACCCTGCACAGTGTTGGAGCTCAAGTGAGAGCATCCCTGAAAAGTGAATGATATAGAATAATGAAGTATCACAGACTGGACAGGGTGGGGAGGCATCTGCACAGGGGAAGAATAGCCCAGCGTGGGTTTTCAGAACCTGCAGGGGGGCAAACCATCTGCAGAAGAGGTGGCCTGGCACAGGGTGTCTGAGAAAGGATATGTGTACGTGTCTCAAAGTACTTCCCCACAAAATACTAACTAATTGGAAAGTGGAAAGTTAACATTCCAGGCGAGAAACCTGGCAGATACTACCTCCGCTGGCCAACATTAACATCACCAGTATTGGGACAAATCAAAATTGTAGGTCACATGAGAGGATGCAATGAAAAGAGTAGGTTGTAGTGATACTCTTGCTAAAAATGTATGATCTGAATTTTACCGTAAGGAAACCTAAGAAAAATCCACATTGAAAGACATTGCACATTCCTGGAATTTACTCGTCAAAAGGTTAAAAGTCATGAAAGTCAAGGAAAGACAAAGGAACTGTTCTAGAGTGAAAGAGACAAAGACACACAACTGCATTCAATACATGGCTCTGAACAGGACCTTCCTTGGTATCACGTATACTACAGATAAGTGAGCAAACTTAAAAAGAATTATGAGGAATAAATGATAGAATTATACTGAACCCTTGAACAAAAGAGTTTTGATGGGTGCACTGACTACACATTTTTTTTTCAGTACTGGAAATGTATTTTCTTTTATAATTTTCTTCATGGTATTTTTTTTCTGTAGCTTACATTAAGAATATAGTACGATACATATCATATACAAAAGACCACTGGTAGTAGCAGTGGTTAAGTCTCTGGGGGTCAAAAGTTGTTCATGGCTTTTTGACTGTGGGGGGCAGGGGTCAGAGCCCTTAACCCCATTGTTCAAGCGACAAGTGTATTAGAGTTAATGTTCTGATTGTGAAGGTTGTATGGTAGTTATGTGGAATGTACTGACTTGTAGGATTTAAATGCTACAGGAATCAGGCATCCCGTTAGCAATTTACTTGCAAATGGCTCTGGGGTGGGGGAGGGGCAGTTCTTTTTTCTTTTGTTTCTCTATTTTTTCTTTTCTCTAACTTTGTTTCCAAAAAGCAAATAAAAAATAACTAACTAAATAAATAAATAAATAAATAGAAAAGGTGAAAAGCCTTATGCAAATTTTATTTCTCCATGTGGAAAGAGCTATGAATCAGTGTTGACAATTAAAATTATAAATAGGTTTTATGGCACTATTAAAAATTGTAATATGTACAAACATTGGCAATAGCCATAGCAGGAATACATCAAACTAATGTCTAAATCTTTAGGCCCACATATAGTGATAAAAAATTGGAAAATACAAAAAAGCCATCCATGAACACTACTGAAGTATTAATGACAACTTGTTTGTTTGTGTGCTGTGCAAACAGCAGGGAGTGGAACAGTCTGATGTATGTCAAACCCTCTAGTGCTGCTTTCCACGTACAAAATGTGCTTAAAATTTAATGAGATGCCAAGAAACATAGTTTAAAATATTATACAGATTTTCATTACACACATGTGACACAAAAACATTTTCCTTTAATCAAGATTTTTCCATATAGTGGACAATGTTTTGTAAGCATCCAGTAAATTTTTTCTATTTATTTTTCAAATCATATATTTTTTGTTCAAAATCTGTACATATTCTCGTGACGCTTTCCATACTGGATCTTGATTTAGAATTGAATCATCAGTAGATACTAAAGGAGTTCTACAGGATCCTCGTTCAAATTCGGTAGCAGCTGAAAAGGAAAAGAAAGAATTATCTTCTTTCTCCAAAATACTTTTCACTACAAGTCCTTAAAAAAAAAGAAAGAAAAGAAAAGAAAAGAAGAAAAGAAAAAGAACAAAAGAAAGTTGGGGCCTTTATGAAAAGGTGTTAAGAAAATTGAAAAATAACTACGTACAACTGCAATATGAAACCCAAGATTAGTACTAAATATATTTTGCTCAGGGTTGCACACTGAATTAATTGCTATTGTGGATAAATATCAGAGTTTCTGGTTTTTTCATTACAAGGTGAAATTACAAGATGAGGACACAGTCCACCCTGAACAATCATAAACTATAAACTGAAACATCAAACAGGCATTTCCCAACATTTCTGAACAGGACCTTCCTTGATATACAGATGTAAGTGACAGGTATAAAACACAGCACTACTGGAACACACAGAAGGGACATCCCAGTTTTGCGTCAATATTGTCTGCTTTTTGGTGAAGGTGATATGTAATCTGACACCTGAAGGACAAGGAAAGAGTATGCTAGGTAGAGGGAGGAAGCACATACAAAGAGCTAGAAGTGAGGAAGAACACTTGTGCAATTATGAGTAGTTTAGTTTGAGAAGGTGCTAGAGCAAAGCAGCAGAGTAGGGAAATAGTGAGACAAGGCTGAATAATCTGGCAAGAAGCAAACTGATTTGGGTGTTTTCATTCCATGCTAAGGAATTTAAAGTTTTTCCCAAGGGCAAAAGCAATGACAAAGTCAGTGAGTGAAGATTGAAACCCGTTACCTGTCAAGTGACAGCTATATGACCTCTAATTACTTAACCAAGCATTACTAAGACGACTTTGGCTTTTTGGGTCTTCTATCACTAGCGGAAACAACAATTTGATAAAGCACACCTTTTCTGAGACTTGTGCAGGTTGACAGTTCCATAGGGATGGCACCAGTGAAGGAAGATTATCGCCAGAAATAATAACAGATATATAGATTTAGGGAGATTGAAAAAAACTTCTTTAACGTTTATTTATTTTTGAGAGAGAGACAAACCACAAGCAGGCAGGGGCACAGAGAGAGGGAGACACAGAATACGAAGTAGGCTCCAGGCTCCGAGCTTTCAGCACAGAGCCCTGTGTAGGGTCTGAACCCACCTGAGCTGAAATCAGTCGCCCAACCGACAGAGCCACCTGGGTGCCCCTAGACTTTTGGGGGATTTTAAAAGAGCTATGAAACATGAGGACTAAATGAGGAAGAAGTGTGTTCTTCATCAGGCTCATGTTTTTACATTTTTTATTAGATATGTACAAAAAAAATGTGAATGCAGTATCCATTATCCAAACAATGGAAAGGGATGCCATTTACTATTTATAGTTTATTTCAGAAATCAATGATATCTAACTTCATACATTTTTGGCAACATACCTTCTTCTGGTGCTCTGGTTACTGCTTTCTCCAACTCCCGCTGCATCTGAAATAAGTCAAATATTATTTAGAATGTGTAAGGTAAACAAAAGACATTGTAGGAATTATATATAGCTTACGACATGTGGTCCTGAAACAATACTTGTAGAGATTAAACCGAAGTTAGGGATTGCTTACATAGAAAGACAATCACATGAATACAATAAATTCCTACCTATTTTATGTTAGTTTTAGATAATTGAGAACAGATACATACATACATACATACATACACACACACACGTATATATGTGTGTATATATATGTGTGTGTGTGTGTGTGTATACATATATAAAATGCCATTTAAGTGAATCTGATAAAAAGCACAATTAATATTGATCTATTGAATGTGTATAATCTCTGAAAGGTGATGTTTGATCTTACTGGTACAAAAAAGATTAAACAAGAATCATATTGTATACTGAATTATTACTTGGAAATGATTAGAAAACCTGCCATTTATGAAAGTTTAATCAGTTTTTTACCTTAATGAATTGTTCCTTAAAATGGGCTTTCCATTCTTTCACTTTTAGAAAAACAAAATTTGAAGGAATGCTTTTGCTATTAATTTTTCAGGACTGACTCTTAAATACATATAAAATGAAGAATGTGGGACTGTCATACTGTCATGTGGAAATTCTATTGGCAAAAAATTGAGTAATAATATTTTGCTATCTGTATTATGACTAAAACACGTATTTCTTTTCATATGGACACAAAGATTTCAGAAAATCTCTTTGAAGAAAGGAAAAATAGAGGGTTACAACAGTTTTCAAGCTTAGCTTCTGATTTATAAATTTCTCAATTAGAGATAAGGAAAACAATATACAATTTTCAATTGTAACTTTGTTTCCTTTCTCCAAATTAGGACCCAGTTTGGAAACACTTGACTTATTAAAGTCATGGTTATCTACTTACTTATGAAATGTGTATGAATATTTCCAACTACAGGTGACCCTTGAATAACACAGAGGTTGCGGTGCAGTCAAAAACCTGCATATAATTTTTCATCCCCCCAAAACTTAATTACTAATAGCCTACTGTTGACCGGAAGCCTTACCAGTAACATAAACAGTCGATCCATACATGTTTTGCACAGTAGAATAAGCCAGGGCAAAAAAATGACATTGAGAAAAACAGAAGGAAGAGGAAATACACTTACAGTACTATACAGTATCCAAAAATAATCCATGTGTAAGTAAAGTAGACCCGCACAGTTCGAAACCATGTGGGTCAAGGGTCAATTGTATATTCCTGTCTAGAATGTTCTTATTTAGATCTTTCTTATACAAGGTAGCCTCTCCCTGAATGCCCCAAACGGGCTCCAAAATAGTGCACTGAACATAATCAACACTGATGATAAGGATTCCAATGTCTTTACAAATGTAGGTGTGAGGACAAATGTTTTGGCTGACATGTTTCCCAATATTTTCAGAGACTATTTTCCCTAATACCCTTTTTTAATTGAAGTATAGTTGACAGACAATGTTACACTAATTTCAGTATACAAATTCAGATTGGACAATTGTAGACACTATGCTATGCTCACTACCGTACGTGTAGTTACCCTCTGTCACCATACAACATTAATACAATATTATTGTGGATATTTCATATGCTGTATTCTTCATTCCTGTGACTTACCTATTTTATAACTGGAATTTGTACCTCTTCCTCCTCTTCACCTATTTTGTCCTTACTCTCTACCCACCTCCCCCATACCAACCACCAATGTGTCCTCTGTAGTTATGATTCTGTTTGTTGACTTGTTTAGTTTTTTTATATTCCACATGTAAGTGAAATCAGATGGTATTTATTTGTCTTTCTCCGATTTATTTCACCTAGCATAATACCCTCTAGGTCTATCAATGTTGTCACAAATGGCAAGATCTCATTCTTTTTGATGGCTGAGGTATATTTCATTGTATACATATTACACATCTTCTTTATCCATTCATCTATCGATGGACACTTAGGTTGCTTCCATATTTTGGTTATTGCAAACAATGTCTCAATAAACATAGGGATGCACACAGCTTTTCAAATTAGTGTTTTCTTTTTCTTTGGGTAAATACGCAGTAGTGGAATTAATGAATATCTATTTTTAAGTTTTTGAGGAACCATAACACTTTTTTGACAATAGCATTATATTCAGGCTTATAAAATGAATGGGACAACATTACTATACCAGACTTATAAAATTAATAACTCAATACCAGATGATGGGGGTAGGCTTTATTCAAACTATTTTATATTACCATTAATAAATACTATATAAAATATAAACCACGTTTTTTACATGACATGACTTAAGGAACTACCAAGGTAATGTTGCATCTTTTCCCCAAAAGCTCTTTTCCTAAATATTTACCTCTGTGACCTTCATGTTTATTTCTAGGTAAAAACTGTGTTTCGATGGTGAAAATAGCTTTCAAGTCCATGAATAAGGACACATGTGTACTTTTATGTATACCTTTCCAGTTATCAGAAATATAAGAGGGTGAGAAAATTATACACAGAAAAACTATATATCAGCAAATTTTAATTCAAAGAACATTTTTAAAGAATTTTTAATTAGAAGGATTTTCTCATTACTGTTAGCATTCAAATATGGCCCATAGAAATCTAAGGTTCGGTTGGGGACACTGCAGGATTGAGGGACAAGGAAGTCACAGCCATAGTCTCCATCTCTCCTTTAGTTAGACAGCTCTACTTCTCTCTGTTTTACACAATACAGTTTAATGCAAAAAAAAATTACGTTCTATTCTTTGAAAACAAAATTATTTTGAAGGTATAAAAGTCACTAATTTAGTCAAAATCCCGAATTTTGCATAATAGACAAAGAGGGCTCAGAGAGAGTGTACTTTGCCTGAGGTCATGAAAACAACTAGATGCAGACCAGGAATACACTTCTGGTCTTACCAAGCCTAGAGTTCTATGCCAGTTACTTCCTCATAGTCAGGAAAAATACGTATATTTTAAGTATAACTCAGAGAAAATGAATACATAAAACTTTGTCATGTGGCTCAATAATGTTTAGGTATGAGGCACACAATAGTAGCTCGCTAACTAAATTACAAATTTTAAAGTCATGAATAAAAATAAAGGAACAGAAATTATGTTAACTCCTTTTAGTAGCAGTCAGTTTTTAAGCACAACTTTTTTAAACCACAGGACAGAGAACTTGAGAGAGAGAAGCTTTAGGTGAAGCAAGCAAGCTGAAACTGAGGAAATTCTTCCTGAAAGAATGATTTATTTCTTTCCAAGAAAATTTGGTTTATCAAAATCAATCAACAAATGAGGGAACCCATGGTGTGGTTATTTACAGCAAAATTTAAAACCCAACAGATTTCTCTTTCCCATCTAGCATGCTTCTGTCTAACCTCTCATCATTAGTTGGTATGTACAAAAGACACAATTCACTTTATTTATAATTTAAATCTGGTCAGAAATAATAGGTGAACCTTCACTTCTCACATTTGGACTTATCTCTCTCTCCCTCCTGACAGGAAGGGAGACTTACCTAACGGGTGAATTTGGAGAAGGAGCTAAGCAGTGCTTATGTGTTTCTGAATCTCCTCTTTGAAAAGATGTGCCTGCCCACAGTAACATGAATTTGGGTCTGCTCTCAGCTCTGTGGTAAGCACCCGGCCCCCGGGGTGGGGGTCAAGCATTTGTTTCCTCAATTTACAACTGTGTGGGGACGTGCCCAATTTGGGAGGAAGCCCAATGTGGCTAACATAACCTAAATCATATCCTCCAATTTGTCAGTGTGTATTAGTAATAAAGCTACTAAGTTTCTCTCCATCTCCCTGTCTCCTGTGTTCTGAATTTAGAAAGAGAAGAGCAGTGTTACTTGCCGCCTACCCAGTGTCACCTGTCACAGCTCCACCAAGAAAAATGACTAGACAACACTTACAGAAACATTCTCTTCTTCCTTGACTTTATAACTAATGTACATTGTTCAAAAGCAACGCCCACTCAAAAGAGAGAAAAAGTTGAAAGAAACCATTTTAGAAACAAACATAGAAAGTCAGACAAACTGAGGACACAGAGGAATACCTTCCAAATGAAAGAACATGACAACACCTAAGAAAAAGAAACTAACAAAACGAAGAAAAAAAAAAACTAAGAAAAAAAAAACAGAGATAAGTGATGTACCTCATAAAGAGTTCAAGGTAAAGGTCATAAAGATGCTCAGTGAACTTGGGAGGAGAATGAATGGATCCAGTGATAACATCAACAAAGAGATAGAAAATATAAAAAAGAACCAATCAGAGCTGAAGGATACAATAACAAAAATGACAAATACACTAGAGGGAATCAACAGCAGATAAGAAGATGCAGAAGAACAGATCAACAATTTGCAAGACAGGGTAGTAGAAATCATCCAAGCTGAAAAACAAAAAAGAAAAAACAACTTTAAAAATGAGACAAGTTTAAGGGACCTGTGGGACAACATCCAGTGTAATAATACTTGCATTCAAGGGGTTCCAGAAAAAGAAAAGAGAAAGGGGCAAGAACTCATTTGAAGAAATAAAAGCTTTATTGTAAAAATTCAAATATTTGCTTGATTTAGCTATTTATAAAATGCTCTACAATCGCTCAGCAAGATATTTTATAAAAATTGAAACAAAGGTGCTATAAGTAAAAAAAAAAGGAAAAAGAAAAAAGAGTGCCTTAAGTAAGAAAGCAATTAAAGATGTATTCTCATGTAAGAAAATAGCAAAAATTTAACTTAAAAGAGAAATTAACCATTTTAGTGTTACAAGTTGATTTAATTCATAAAAAGGACTTACCGTGGATTCTTTTTTTTTTTTTTTAAAGTAGCCTCCATGCTTAGTGTAGAGCCCAATGCAGGACTTGAACTCATGACCCTGAGATCAAAACTGAGCTGAGATCAAGAGTTAGATGCTGAAATGACTGAGCCACCCAGGCACCCCCTTGGATTCTTTTAAATAGTAAACATTCATATGTCGTTAAGTGTTTGGAGGACGATCATTCACTGACATACAGGGGTGCAAAAACTGGATGATAGCAAAACCTTCAAATGTTTATGAACCACTGCCAACTGAAAATAAGTCCAAGCATCTAAGTGTACCTGTGGTCAGCAGGCAATAACATTTACTTTCTAAAATCAAATTTAAATGAAAGCTTTTCAAGAAATTTAACATGGGTCAGTTTAGTTATATTTATTGAATACAGTTAATACTAGGTGTCTCTTGTGGTACACCTGGGTGGCTCAGTTGTTTTCAGTGTCCAAATCTTGATTTTGATTCAGGTCATGATCTCATGGTTTTGAGACTGAGCCCCACATTGGGCTCTGTGCTGAGCATGAAACCTGCTTGGGATTCTCTTTCTCCCTCTCCTTTTGCCCCTCCCCTGCATGCACTCACTCATTCTCTCGCTAAAATAAAATAAAAATAAGTATCTCTTGGAAATGAGACAACAAGGGACTAAAATATATATATATATATATATATATATATATATATATATATTCACATATATATATATATAATTTACCTCAATTCTTTCTTAGCACATATAATTATGACTTTTACTTCGTATGTATTAGTTACTTAAACAACTCAGAATTTCACCAAATTAAAAGCAACAATTATATCAGATATCTGAAACCCAAAGTAAAACAGATAATATAACTAACCTTCCACAAGGAAGTCTCCCAGTAGTCATATGACGGCCGTGGTTTTAAGGTAGGAATCACCAAGTTTCCTCTTGGAGTAAGGTTTCCATTGAGCACTGAATTATTTTCAAAATGTCCACAATAAGGTGTTTCCAGGCCTGGGCTCATAGTAAGAGTCCTGAGTAAAGTTTGATGCTGCTGTCTCTCCGCAAGAAGTTTTGTATTGTTCTCTGACAGCCTCTCATTAGTCCTGTGAAGATTAAAAAACACAAATACATTTTCTTTTTCCCTAAATCATTCCTAAATGACTCACATCTTTTTAAGTTTCCATAATAGTAAATAGCATTTGCCATTGAACAGTGTTTTAACACTGAACATGTGACAGAGCACACCTACTATCTAAAATTATACTTTTAAAATTGTTCTAAAGAAATACTTATGTTTCCAGCGGGACCCCTAACGAACAATTCAAATGAGGGAAGGGAGAGAAGTGGCTATCAGTGATGTACACGGCTTAATGAATAATACTTGCTGTCTTCTGGAATGGCTGTACCGGCAGGATCCTTCAGGATGCCATTATATATACATACTTATATTTCGTAAACCTGTTTACAGATATAAAAATAAACCATCCCTCAAAGACATTTTCAAGCATTTGCTTTTACCACTCTTGCACATTTCACTTACTATCTCAAAGAAACTGAGCATTTGACACTGAGGAATCAGTGAGACCAACAATCTCTAGGGGAGATAGTAGATGGCAGAGGTGTGATCAGAAAGAACTAAAACAGCTACAGAGGCAATTAGCTTATAACAGTTACCAAGGCACTGGAGGCAGAATCTGCCCTTTCTGTCTTCAGTCTTCCACAACCTCCCTCCCAGCATGGTGCTCTTTTTTGCCACTTTGGGAATTATACTCCCCTTCATCCCTCTGTGAGTCTTTCTGTATTTCACATGTATGCCATTATGTAAAGTAGAAAAAACATAAAGGATAGTTTGTCTCAAGGCCCACTCTAGTAATAATACCAAAGTTCACAATCAAGAGAATAAATGTACCAAGGTGCCAGGATGAGTAGTAGTAGTAGTACTTGAGCTTTTAGGTTAAAGTTGTCATCTTCCAAAAATGAAATCATCGACATTTCTATTTAGGGTACTTCTGGCAAGCAATTTTATAATAATATACTTCTAAATGAGAAAGCTTCAAACAATGCACTTAAAGACTAGCAGATCCGATCAATGGAAAATATACAGGGTGGGGGGTGCGGGGGTGGGGTGGGGGAAGAGGTCCTGTAAAACCAAAAAGAACCAAAAAGAAGAGGAGGGATGCAAACTGTCCTGGACTAACACTTCAAAGGTAAGTTCACTTAGAAACATCATTTTCCAAAATTACACGATCTAGTTGGCTTTCACTTCCTACTCATCTCATGATCTTGGCTCCACAGAAATTATGCTTTAGAGGCAAATTAATAAGCTAAATTTCTTGTCTATGATTCTGTTTTGGCTTACCTGTTCAGCTTATTTCTCAAGGACTTTCTAACTTTTAATTCTTCTAGGTAGAGTTGCCTGTAGGTTTCCAACTCTGTTTTAGTAGATTCTTCTTGAGACGTCTTCATTGTAGAGACCTGAGATTCCAGATCTTTAATTCTAAGTTCCATTTGACTTCTCGTTGAAGCATGAGCATTTTCTCTTAACTGGTCCAAGTTTTCTTGAGCTGCTGCTTGTGCCTAAAGCAAATTAACGGGATAGTTTTAAAATAGCTATAATCTGAATAATTAATTATACCTGTTTCCTTTAGTTCTGAGTCAGTGATTCAGAGAGCAATTTTAAATGAAAAAAAAAGCTCAAGTGTAAAATATTTATCATCAATGTCAACTGAATTAAATATGATTTATAAAATTAAAGTTCAATCATTCTTGTATTAGTATTCACACAATCTGATAATTCAAATAATAGAATCAATGACAAAATTTTAAAAGTCAACAATAACCTTAAGAATAATCCAAGTACAGTGCAATTTTTAAATCATAATTTTTCTTTTCCTCTTAATAGTGAGACTAGTTGTTTAAATCATCATTTTTTCTTATCCTCTCGATTTAGTAGGAACAATGATGAAAACTGAACTCGTTCAAGGGACGAACAAATGCCTCCAGAAGTCTACAAATTACCATAAAGCAAGTAGAGGAAACCCATACAACACATCTATCCAAAATGGAATTTGCAGTGAAATGAATGAAAGCACATTACAGATGAATCAATTAACCTGTAAAAACAGGTTGACTTCGTGTAATTTTTCTACCATGTCCAGTCGTGCTCTTTCTTCAACCTCCCGTTTATACTGTTCCACTTGACTGCGCTCTACCATATTCATTTCCATAAATTGTTTCAATTTTACTACTTCTTGTTGTAAGTTCTTGTTATCGCTCTCTAGTTTTTCACGTTCTTCTTCGAAAGCTTTCATTGATAATAACTCTTGTTGAAGAATTTGATTTTTTGCATCCAGGTGTAGACATTTTGAAGATGTAGTTTCCAGTTGTGTTGTAAGGACATCAGCCTGCATGAATAAAACACTATAGTTTGGAAGTGGAGTGAAAAGAGTCTAACCCAAAACTACTATCAAATTTTTTTTCAGATTTTAAGTAACCTCTAAGCCCAGTGTGAGGCTTGAACTCACAATCTCAACATCAAGGGTGACTGAACCAACCAGGCACTCAAAATGTTAAATAAACTCATTTGCAATAAAATGTTCCCTGTCTTAGAATGTGGACCCTTAAACAACTCAGAAAATCAAGAGCAAAGTTAAAGCCATCAGGTGTTACTGAAATAGATCTTTGCTATCATTGTCTTTACTACACAACATTTGCACTTGATTCTATACTTTTATTTTTCTATCATTCTTTCATATCTTTCTTTCATAAAATAAGTCCCCTCTTAGGAGAAAGTCTCTTAGCCCTTCCCCGATCTTAACACTCCATAATTTTTAAAGAAGTTTTAGCAATATCATATTGACTTATGTATGCCCGAGTCAAAAAATACTTCCCAAGATAAGCCTCTGAAAATAAGACTCTAATTCATGAATCTCTAAGTAATGTTTCTAATGCCACGGCCTTTTTCGGAGCTGCAAATGTTTTCATGCTAATTTGAACTGCGTTCCCGGGAGAAATGATTCTCCAGGTTATGAAATCACATCTCCCAGTATAAAACTTTAATTGTATAATCCACATATTTTTTTGAGACAAAAAAAATTAATTCAATACTGTTATCTTGTAATCCTTTGTTACTTTCTAGAAAATAAGAGATCATACTAAACAACAACAACAACAACAACCACAACAACAAAACTGGCTGGAGTTTCAGTGATGCTGAGTTGGGAAGGTCTTCCATCCATTATATATGATTGGTAAGACAAGGTGAGTGGATGTGGTCATTTTATAAATTTGTTGATACTTCTGTGAAAATCCTGCCCCTTAAATATATGCTGGCTTCAGTAACTGGTTTCTAGTGAGCAGAATATGCAGAACTGCTGTGATTTTTAACGTTTTATTTATTTTTGAGACAGAGAGAGACAGAGCATGAACGGGGGAGGGGCAGAGAGAGAGGGAGACACAGAATCGGAAGCAGGCTCCAGGCTCTGAGCCATCAGCCCAGAGCCCGACGCGGGGCTCGAACTCACGGACCGCGAGATCGTGACCTGAGCCGAAGTCGGCCGCTTAACCGACTGAGCCACCCAGGCGCCCCACTGCTGTGATTTTTAAGGCCAGCTTGGACAATGTGATACAGCTTCCATCTCACTTTCTTTCTCTAGGGAAGCTCACCCTTAGAACCCAGCCACCACGTTTTGAGGAATCCCAGGCTACCTAGTGAGTCTTCATGTAGATACTCCAGCTGAGACTAGCCAACGTCCTAGCCAAAGGCCAGCTTCAACAGCCAAACACGTGCATGAACAAGCCTTTAGATGATTCTAGTCTCCAGCTTCCAGTTATGCCAGCTGATGCCAAATGAAGAAGAAATGAGTTGCCCTACTCTGCTTTGCCTAAACTAAAGATTGGTGAACAAGATAAATGCTGTTTTGAACTACTAGGCTTTGAGGTGGCTTATTATGCAGCAGTAAATTACTACCACAGATACTGATACTAAAAACGTTGTGCTGCTATTCAAAAAAACCTAAAACTAAACTTCCTTTGAACCAGGAGGTAGGTGGAACATGGAAAGATGTAGAAAAGCATAAGAATGAGACCCAAAAAGGGCCTCCACGAGACTCTTAGTGGAAGCCTGATGGCCTGTGAAGAGGCTGACAGCAAGGGCTTCTAAGCAAGTGAAGAAAATGACACTGGAGGAAAGGGAAGTCATGCTACAAAATACCTGAGAGTAAACGGATAGGAAAGAGAAACTAAAGAAAGACTATGCAACTGAAAGGAACCAGGACTTAGTGGGTTCAAGTATCTGTTTCTCATTTACAGCCTCTCTACATGTGGAACTGTCAAATAAGGCTGACATGAAGAAATGGCTTTTGGGTTACGAGAAAATCCAAGGTGCTACCAGGAAAACAGAAAGATTTAAGGTATGCCTCCAATTTTTTAGGGATCTTAAGAGTATAAGATTTTTTTTAAAAGTAGGTTCCACACCTGACATGGGGCTTAAACTCAGCACCCAGAGATCAAGTGTCACATGCTCTACCAACTGAGCCAGCCAGGAGCCCCAAGAGTAGACGAATTTTAAAGGCATCGTCATATAAGAGCTTCACAGGAAACCTGAAGCGAAAAGCTGATCTCAAAAGGACTTGGGAGGGTCGCTTTGCTAAAACACGGCATGAAATCCAGTAATAATTACAGAAAACTAAAAAAAGGTAAGAGATTTATAGTAGCAAACATACTATTTGCTAGCTTGGACTAAAAGAGACCAAATCGTGCAAAATGAAAAGAGTCCTTTGGGTCTTAGAAGTCCCACAGGGAGGAAGCAGGAAGAAAAAACAGCTGCAAATACAGGTCATTCCTTATGAAAAGGAAGGAACCAAGAGCTCAAAGAGTAAAGAAAGGGAAGAGACATGGAGAAAGTATTCCCGTGGTTAGGACTAAGTCCTAACTTAAGAACTGACAGCATGCATCAGGCTATATTTCAAAACTCTTATGGACTAGGCTGCTTCCCATCTTCTTTTTCTGAATGGAAGAGTCTTCAGCAGTTGACTACAATCTTGCATTTGTGAGTGGTAAATAACTGTCTCTTTCGTTCTCAAGTCCTCATATTGAGAACACTTGCACTCAAGGGGCTATACTTTAGATACCATAACCCAGGCAGCTTATCCCCACTGCACCTGATTAAGATGGTAAGATCATGGGGTGCCTGGGTGGCTCAGTCAGTTAAGCGTCTGACTTCAGCTCAGGTCACGATCTCATGGTCCATGAGTTTGAGCCCCATGTCGGGCTCTGGGCTGATGGCTCAGAGCCTGGAGCCTGCTTCCGATTCTGTGTCTCGCTCTCTCTCTGCCCTTCCCCCGTTCATGCTCTGTCTCTCTCTGTCTCAAAAATAAATAAATGTTAAAAAAAATTTTTAAAAAAAGATGGTAAGATCTTGGACTCAAGCAATTAAAACAATAAACGTGAATCATCACGTCAAGAAAAGAAAGGGCAAGAACCATAGGACCCTCTCAATAGACGCAGAGAAAGCATTTGACACAACACAGCATCCTTTCTTGATAAAAACCCTCAAGAAAGTAGGGAGAGAAGGAGCATACCTCGACATCCTAAAAGCCATATATGAACAACCCGACGCTAATATTATCCTCAGTGGGGAAAAATGGGAGAGTCTCCCCCTAAGGTCAGGAACAAGACAGGGATGTCCACTCTCGCCACTGTTACTCAACATAGCATTGGAAGTCTTAGCCTCTGCAATCAGACAACCCAAAGAAATAAACGGCATCCACATCGGCCAGGAGGAGGTCAAACTTTCCCTCTTCGCAGATGACACGATAATCTATACGGAAAACCTCAAAGATGCCACCACAGAAAGGCTCGAATGGATTCATGAATTCGGCAAAGTTGCAGGATATAAAATCAGTGCGCAGAAATCGGTTGCATTCCTATACACCAACAATGAAGCAACAGAAAGAGAAATCAAGGAATCGATCCCATTTACAGTTGCACAAAAAGCCACAAAATACGTGGGAATAAATCTAACCAAAGAGGTGGAAAACGTATGCACTGGAAACTATAGAAAGCTTATGAAAGAAATGGAAGAAGACACAAAAAAATGGAAAAAGTGTCCATGCTCCTGGATAGGAAGAACAAATATTGTTAAAAGGTCGATACTACCCAAAGCAATCTACATGTTCAATGCAATCCCTATCAAAGTAACACCAGCATTCTTTACAGAGCTAGAACATATAATCCTAAAATGTGTATGGAACCAGAAAAGGGCCCGAAGAGCCAAAGCAATCTTGAGAAAGAAAACCAAAGCAGGAGGCATCACAATCCCAGACTTCAAGCTATACTACAAAGCTGTAATCATCAAGACAGTATGGTACTGGCACTAGAACAGACACTCAGATCAATGGAACAGAATACAGAACCCAGACATGGACCCACCAACGTATGGCCAACTGATCTTTCACAGAGCAGGAAAGAATATCCAACGGCGTAAAGACAGTCTCTCCAGCAAGCGGTGCTGGGAAAACTGGACAGCGACATGCAGAAGAATGAACCTGGACCACTTGCTTACGCCATACACAAAAATAAACTCAAAATGGATGGAAGACCTCAATGCAAGACAGGAAGCCATCAAAATCCTCGAGTTGAAAGCAGGCAAAAACCTCTTTGATCTTGGCCGCAGCAACTTCTTATTCAACACGTCTCCGGAGGCAAGGGAAACAAAAGCAAAAATGAACTACTGGGACCTCATCAGACTAAAAGGCTTCTGCACAGCGAAGGAAACAATCAGCAAAACGAAAAGGCAACTGACAGAAGGGGAGAAGGTATTTGCAAATGACATATCAGATAAAGGGTTAGTATCCAAAATCTACCAAGAACGTCTCAAACTCAATACCCAAACAACAAATAATCCCGTGAAGAAATGGGCAAAAGACATGAGTAGACACTTCTCCAAAGAAGACATCCAGATGGCCAACCGACACATGAAAAAATGCTCCACATCACTCATCATCAGGGAACTACAAATCAAAACCACACTGAGCTACCACCTTACGCCTGTCAGAATGGCTCACATTAACAACTCAGGCAACAACAGATGTTGGCGACGATGTGGAGAAGGAGGATCTCTTTTGCATTGTTGGTGGCACTGCAAGCTGGTGCAGCCACTCTGGAAAACGGTATGGAGTTTCCTCAAAACACGAAAAATAGAACTACCCAACGACCCAGCAATTGCACTACTAGGCATTTATCCACGAGATACAGGTGTGCTGTTTCGAAGGGACACATGCACCCCATGTCTATAGCAGCACTATCAACAATAGCCAAAGTATGCAAAGGAGCCCAAATGTCCATCGATGGATGAAAGGATACAGAAGATGTGGTATCTAGATACAACAGAGTATTCCTTGGCAATCAAAAAGAATGAAATCTTGCCATTTGCACCTACGTGGATGGAACTGGAGGGTATTATGCTACGTGAAATTAGTCAGTCAGAGAAAGACAAAAATCATATGACTTCACTCGTATGAGGACTGTAAGAGACAAAACAGATGAACATAAGGGAAGGGAAACAAACATAATATGAAAACAGGGAGGGGGACAAAACAGAAGAGACTCACCAATATGGAGAACAAACTGAGGGTTGCTGGAGGGGTAGTGGGAGGGGGGATGGGCTAAATGGGCAGGGGCACTAAGGAATCTACTCCTGAAATCATTGTTTCACTCTATGCTAACTAATTTGCATGTAAATGCTAAAAAATAAAAAATTAAGCTAAAAAAGTAAAAATAAAAAAATAAAATAAAGTATTTGTTACTGTGGGGAATTACATTATTTGCTCATGTTAAACCAACTTTGCATTTCTCAGATTAACTGAATATAGTTGTCATTTCATTCGTTTTTTTTTCATTATTTTATTTTATTTTTTTATGTTTATTTCTGAGAGAGAGAGAGCCTGAGCGTGGGCAGGGGAGGGGCAGAGAGAGAGGGAAACGCGGAATCTGAAGCAGGCTCCAGGCTCTGAGCTGTCAGCACAGAGCCCGACGCAGAGCTCAAACTCACGAACTTCGGTATCATGACCTGAGCAGAAGTGGTCACCCAAGTGAGCCACCCAGGTGCCCCTATTTTATTTTCTTTGGGGGAAAGAGAGAGAGAGAGAGCGAGCACACAACAAGAGTGGGGGAGGGGGGCAGAGGGAGAGAGAGAGATTCTTAAGCAAGCTCCGGGCTCGATGTGGAGCCAGACGCAGGGCTCAATCCCATAACCCTGGACTCCTGACCTGAGCAGAAATCAAGAGTCGCATGCTTAACCCATTGAGACACCCAGGCGCCCCTGGGGGCCTACATTTTCATTTGGCACTGGGCCCCACAAATTCTGTCACTGCAAAGTCCCCACCAGGCCACCTCCCCCCTCCCCTCAATCCCACCCGCACACTAGTCTCCCTCAGAATGAAATGCAAACTCCTCTCTGGGCGCACAGACCCCGCCAAGCTGGTCCTCGAATCTTTGCTGCCCTCCCGACCTCGTCCACAGGGCTCCAGTCACAGTCCCCACCTTTCAGTCGCAGGGTCCTCCCACTGGCTGCTCCTTGGCCTGGAATGTGGCTGCCTGCTCAGAGGGGCCCTCCTGGCCCTCCAGCTACAGCGGCTGTCCCCTGCCTGGGTCTTCTGCTCCCCAGCACTCACAGCGGAAGCTAGCCGGTTCCTTGTTTACCTGTTCATGGTCTGTCTCCCCCACCCACACCCTGGCGCTCAGAATGTCAACAGGAGAGCAGGGTCATCTTAAGCCTATAAGCCTCAGTCACAGGTCACTGGTCTCGGTGGCGCCCCACCCCCAACCTCCTAGGACAAAGCCTGGCCCAGAGCAGCGCTCCCTCAACAACTGTTGCGTGAAGACACACCTTGCCTGAGAAGTGATGACAGACTCTGAGTGCCAAGTACCATCTAGTGTGGGGCGGCAGGCCCGGCCAGTGCGAGCCCAACCCGGCAGGGTGTTCTCCCCTGATCCCAGGCCCAGAGAACCCGCCCCGCCCCCGCACCCCGCACTCCCCACCTGGATCCTCAGTGCCCCTGAGATCAGCACAGGGGGTCGGGCAGTGCCAGCCCCTCCCACCAGACTCCCCCCTCCCCCAGGGGGACAATGTACAAAGGGCCACTTCAGCATGCAGCTTCAGCTCCATCTCTAGCCCACAGGCCTGAGGTGGGGGAGGGGAGGGGAGGGTGTGCCCCAGCCTTCTCCTGTCCTCAAGGAGCCTGCTCTAGCACAGGGCCAGGAGGGTGACAGATTCAAGCTGTAGTGGGGAGAGGCTTTGTTCCAGGAGCTGCGCCTTGAGGCGTGGGGGGGATGCCCTTGCACAAGGAGGGGATGAGACACATCAAAGAACAGGGTTGGCATGCCGGGTCAGAGGGTGGTCCCCGTGGACCCAGGCAGCAGGAGTGGAGTGGCGCTCCCCCATGTGGACAGGGCACAGTTGCGAGGTGCAGCCTTGCACTCAAGAGGCTAAAGTGCCTGTAGGGTTAAGGGAGAGAGAGGAGCAGACCCGGCGGGGTCTGGGCCAAGCTGGAGGGCAGAGGCCTGGGCACAGAGTCGGCTCCCATTCTGCCTGGGACCCTCTGCCGCAAGACCGGCCACAAAGAACTCGCTCAAATAGTGCTTCCTGAAACCTGAGCTGATAACCCGAGATGTGACCATCCACCCAGTCTCCCAGGCCAGGAGCCCGGCAGTCATCCTGAATCTGGCTTCTCGCTGACCTCGTGCTCCCCATCGCTAGGCATGTCACTTCCATGCCCAGGTACTTGTCGTCCCACCCGGCCCCCTGTGCCACTGTCCCACGCTGCCTGCGCCACCATCCACGCTCACCTGGACAACAGCAGCAGCCTTGCCAGGGAAGGGGCTCCTGGCTTGAGCCCCACGAGCCAAGCGAAAGCCACATCTGATGCTGCCCCTCTCAGCTTCGAACACCTGCTCCCAGGATAAAGTCCAAATCCTCTAGGAGGCTCCAAGTTTCTGTGTAATCTTTCACTCCTTGCCCAGGGAGGCTCAGCTGAACTGCACTTCCCCCAGGCTGAGGAAGGACTGAGCTGCCTCACCCTACACTGGGCAGTGCTGCCCAACTCTCCTGGGGCCCCACACAGAGCCTGATGCAAAGGAGGCGCTGACCTTGGCCTGTTGAATGAATAAATGACACCCCCCCATCCGCCCCCAAATTCACACACCTGCACCTGCAGTCAGTGCTGCTGGGCTCTCAGAACTGGTCTGGGGTTCGAAAAAGTCTAGTCCTGCCTGGGCAAGGCACACCCCGATGAGGTGGCTCATGTGCAGGAACTCGACGGGTCCCCCACAATGGGAGGGAAGTGGTGGAGAGCGGAGACACGGGGAAGGACTCCAGCCTTCCAAGCACTCTGAGCAGGATGGCTGATGGTCCGGAGGAGACCCGGCAAGGAAGGAGGGGAAACAGGAAGGGATCTCGGTTCCCACCTGGGTGCTCAGTGCCTGGCACCATGCCCGGCTGCTGCTGCCTCAAAGCATGGGCTGGAACCCTGGCTCCAATGCCCCCCGCCCGCAACTCTGGAATCCTGCTCTCATGGAGGCAGAAAAGCGGGGGCTGGTAGCGCCGCCTCACAGGGATCTGGGGAAGTGACCGGGCTGCTCCTGGCCCAGATCCTACAGCTCCAGCTCTCTGGGAGCCCGAGCAAGGTCGTCCACCTCCTTCAGGAGAGGTGGCCTGGAGCACGTGCCCCTGTGGAGCCTCCGTGGAACTGGAACAATGAGCCCTTTCTCTTTTCCCTTCCCAATCCACCTCTGCCCACCCCTGACTTCGAGGGGCTGCGGCGTCCTCAGCTCAGGACCCGACCGTCTCCACCAGGGGACACTCAAGAAGCCCTCACCAAATGGCACAGGGCACCATGAAGGGCTGTGGGCACCGGGCCCCTGCTCCTTCATATGGAGCCGCCAGTCTGTTCTTGCTCCTCTGATTAGTTAGTCTTTTCCCTCTGCTAGACCCCGAGAGCATTCCGGAAAAGGGCCGCAAGTGCCCAAATGTCCCACTGAGTGTGAGAAAGAAGAGAAAGGAACAGCAGTGACCAGACCATCACCACAAGGGGACAGAGTCATTCAGGAGTCAGGTGGCCAGGGTCCAGGCCTTAGCCGTGCCACTAGCTTGCCGGGAGAGCCTGAGCACCAGGTGAAGTGCTCCATCTTGCCTCACCGTCACGTGACCATTTCACAGAGGGGGAAACTGAGGTTTGGAGAGGGGACGGGACTCACCCGAGGTCTGGCAGCAGCCAGCTGTGGGGAGGTCCTGGCTCAGCAGAGACCACGTGCGTGCCACTGCAGCTCACCAATGCTCAAGGCCTCCCCGTTCCTGCCGGACCTCAGTTTCCCCCACTGACCACCGGGGGCACAGACTGGGTCTTCCAGCTTCCGGCCGACGTGAGTGTTCCAGGTTCTAGAAGGCCCACATTCTAGGTCTGCTGCTCCGTCTTCCTCCTCTAAGTTCCGTGATCCCGCTTCTCTGGTCTGGATCACGGGGTTCTACTTTCCAGGTGCTGTGTTCCGGTGCCTGGTCCCCAAGTTCGCCTCTAGAAAGGTCTGCAGCCCAGGCAGGTTCTCCAGCCAACAGGCTTCATTTTCATTTCCTGTATTCTCTCCCAGCCCCCAGCAGTCGGGGCCCACGGGTCACCACCTGGAGCTCCGGTTCCGTCGGCCCTCGGGGCTGCTTTAGGGCATGAAAATGGCCGGGGAGGCCTGTCCCAGGCCCCAGATCACTGGGCTGAAGGGGATACTGGAGATCATCCTCACAGCTGGGCAGGAACACCCTTCCCCGTGTCTCCAGGACCACGTTTCTGACCACCCCCAGCCCTGCCGGCCTCTGCCCCCACCAGCCCGCACTGCGACAGCCCCCAAGATAGCACTTCCCGAGGACAGAGACCTTGGGTCATGTTTCTTTGGGGTCAGAGCCTGGTACTTCCTTAGTGGGTGTCTGTTAAACACTTGCAGAATGAATCAACCACGTGTGCCCAGAGTCCCGGCAGGATTACACACTGTCACAGCCTCAAAGACCAGAGTTCACATATGACAGAGATGCTCACGCTGTGTGTGCGTGCAGGCGATGTGCACAAAACACGTGCTCAAAAACACACACACGTCACACCCTCAAGTCAGCAGATCTGTGCCCCTGGCACGTAGCCTGGGCCCTGGCACTTGGCTGAATAACAGCTGACCGAATGAATGGGTGCTCTGTACTAGGTACATGGGGGAGACGGAGATTGAATCCTCACCCAGGATCAAGGCTCAGCTGTGATTCCAAAGACCATTTCCACGAGGTCGAACTTGACTACATTGTAGGAGGACCCCCTGGAAAGGCACTTTGGGGCCGGAGTCGGTAAGGAAGGCAGTCAACAGTGCTACGCACCCACCTGGGCACCCGGATGGAGGTGAAGCAAATAGCCCTAGGGCCACCTCTGGCTGGGAGGGGCAGAGGGCAGCCTGGGGTGGGGTGGGGTGGGGTGGCTTTCCAGGTGGAGGTGGGAAGGCGAGGGCCCTGAGGCCTAACCAGCACGACAGGAAGGACAGCAGAGGTTTGAATGGAATTCTGGGTGTGCTACATCCCAGTAGCCCCAGGTCTGGACTCTCGCTGACCCAAATTCCGAGAAAGAGAGACACACGGGCTAAGCTGTCTGCCCTAGGCACGCCTGTTCTGGGGGATGGGCCCGGGGCCAGGGTCCCTCTGGAAGCCACTCACACATGGTGACCCCAGAGTCTCATGAATGGGGAGCTGGCTGTTTTCAGGGCACCTTTTCTTAGACCTCTCTCCTTTCCATGGTAACTTCATTTTTCTTGTTATAAAGGTTTCACCTACAACCTAGGAAATGTGAAAATCACAGCAAAAGAAGGCTAATATCGCCCACCATCCCCAGGGCTAACATTTTGGCCTAAGTTCTCACAGGCTTTCCGCCCCCCCCCCCCCCCGCCCTGCACCTTCTTGCTGGAATGAGCTATCGAGGTACATTTCCTGCCAGCTTTAGGACAGCAAGCATTTTCTCTAAGGAGCTTTGTCCTCCATGTGGGAAGACCGAGTGCAGGCCTGAGCCCTGGGGACTTTGCTCTCCTGGGCTTCTTCCCATCCCCCCCAGACCTGACCTGGATCCTGCAGACAAATGCTCCAGCTGGGGACCGGAGTGGGGCAGGGGTACGGCCACATAGCCCTGGGCTCTCCTCTTACAAGCCACAAAGGGACTACCAACCACTCCCCAGGGTGCTCTAGGTCAGTCCCAAGGACCTCGGGCCTTCAACGTTCCCTCTGTGAAATGGGCATGTTTGGCTAGCTATCTGGCCTCAAGGCTCCCCAGCCTGGTCTCCTCTCTGGGCTGCAGGGACAGTCGCCTGAACTGGGCTGCACCTTACAGCTGCTTTCCCTGTCCACTCCACTGCCATCTCAGACCAGGCCCTCAAGGTTTTCAGCATCCTGTGGAGCAGCCAGATGGAAATCCTGGCAGGGCAGATCAGCCTGGCCCTTGGGGTGGGAGTCAGGCAGAGCTTCCTGGAGGGGTCTTAAAGGATGAGCCAGCACCTTCCAGGAGAGGAGGGGAAGGCCACTGCAGACAGAGGGATAGCATCTGCAAAGGCCCAGCGGCGGGGCGGGGCGGGGCGGGGGTGAGGGAGGTGTGTGTGGGGGAAGCCAGCACCTGGATTTCTAGTCTGGGTGGGGTGCTGGTGCATTTCGCCCTCCCTACATGCCAGTGCCTGGAGGCAGACCACAGAGTCTGTTACATCCCCCACTGGTGGCTACAGGACCACTGCCCCTACTCAGGTATGGCCCCAAACTTCCGTGACAGCAATAACACGCCAGGCCCCACAGCAGTCCTGGACACCCCTGAGAGGGGTTTGCCTGGGGACCCTTTGGGGCCAGGCTCTGTGGTTGATTGGCTCTGACAGAGGTCATCCCGCACAGACAGAATCCCCCTGACCCATTCCCTGGACCTCTCGGCCGTGGTGGAGCAGCCTCACACCCTCTGCTCTAGTCCTTATGGCAGGTATGACCTTGGACCCGTCACTCACACCCTGTGGGCCTTGGCTCAAAGACTGAAGACTGATCTGGGCTGTTCCAAGGTCCAGATGGGACCAGAGCTGGCTCTGCCTGAACTGACCACAGGGGTCCCCAAACACCTACTATGTGCCAGAGCCCCCAACACTGCGTCTTTGTTTCTCTCTCCGGCCAGCGCAGAGGCGGGATCTCTTCCCACCACCGCCCCTTACAGACACAGAAGGCCCCTGGATGCAGGTTTTCTGACGCTGGGATATGTGCATAGGTGAAAACGTAGAGCCAAGCCTCCAAGCCACAGCTGGAACCAACTGAGATAAGGTGTTACTGCTTCATCAACTGTAGAGTACAGACTCATTGATTTTTTTTTGCACAACGGGCAAGGCTCCGTTCTGCAGGACCCCCTCCCAGCTGTGTGACCCTACTAAGTCACCTGTCTAGGGCTCAGTTTCCATTGAACGAAATAAGGATTACATCAGCACCCCCTCCCAGGGCTCCTGAGATACTGAAATGAAATCAAGCAAGAAAGCACCAGCCCCACTCCCATCCGAGCCATAAATGAGTTCGGACCATTAATATTCACGGTCCTCAGAGATGGCCCGGAAGGCACCTTCTCCATCTTTTGCCTAAACCGGCCAATCTGCACTGCTGACGAAAGTGGCTCTCACCTGTCACACGACCCATCACCATTCATTAAGCAGTTAAGAAACAGTCATCAACTGCCTTTTGCATGTTAGGCAAGGTGCCGGCCCCCAGAGAGTGCCTGTGCGCCCAGCCTAGAAGCCCCACCTGTCATGGGAAGCCCTCCCTTGTTCCACCTTCCCCGACCACCATCGCTCACCCACCACGATTCCCCCAGGCTGTGTGCCGGGCCCGGGCTAGCAAGAGCGGGGCTGCGATCGACCAGTCCAGAGTATTACACAAGCTCTGTGGGGTCCTTGGCCAGCTGGGACCTGTTTCCAGAAGGAAACAGGGGCAGCAGGTGCCTGGATAAAGGCAAATTGGGGCGTGGGGGGTCAGTGTGGTGTGGTGTGTGCAGAGCTGGGTTAGGGTAGCAGGGGGCAGAGGCTGAGAACACAAGTGGGGGCAGGGTCATAGGGATCTGGGTTAAGGGCAAGGGAGTCTCTTAAAGCAGCCTGAACACCACTGGGCCGGGCAGTGATTCTGGGAGTCCACAGGCCTCTGTATCCCCAGGACAACATTTTAAAATCTGGGTTTCCAGCCCCCTCTCCTGCAGTGGGATTCTGACTCAGCAGGGTGTGGCAGGGCCTGGGAAATCTGTATTTTCCCCAAGCCGCCCAGGTGAGGCTACACGGGGCTTCCAGAGGCAGAGCCCCAGGACTATGGGGAAGAAGGGAGTGGCAATCAGGGCCACAAGGAGGGTGGCCTGGAGGCCAGGACACCAGTGACGTGGTTGTCTCGGGCATCCAGGCTTCAGAGACTGTTCCCTTTTGAGTGACTGAGGGGCCTATCCGAGGGGCCCCTTCAGGCTCTGGGGGTCCTACAGGCTGGATACAATCCCAGCCCCGCCACTTCCCGGCCCCCAGGCACCCTCAAACTGCCAAATGGGGAGAATAATAGTACCTGCTTCAAGGGAAGTTAGCAGGCATAGCTGGGATGATGCAGACAAAGTGCTTGGCCCAGCGCCCAGCACATAGTAAGTGCTCGATATAGCAGCAAATTATCATGACTCAGAGGTCGAGGTGGGGTAGAACAGCCTGGGAAGTCATCCATTATGGGTCTCAGTCAACCAGAATCCTACAGACTGCCTCTGGCCACCCTCCCTCGCTCAGACCCCCATCTGGGCTGCTGCTTCTGGGAAGTTCCCAGCCTGCTAGGAGAGGGCAACTGCAGGGCAGACCCTGAGGAGGCCCCAGTGTCAGCGCAGACTCTGGCCTCCTGCCTTGGCCCTCACCCTGCCCCTCCCAGGGGATTCCTCCTTCAGCAGGAGCCAAAGTCTAGAGCCAAACCGGCTCTAAATTCAGAAAGCAACGGAGTAATTAGGGTGTGTGAATGATTATTTCCAACTTTATTTTTCTAGATAAAACGAAAATAAGTGGGGCCAACAGGGGAATTTCCACTTGGGGCGGTGCAAGAAAAAGTATTTGGGGACCCCGTTAACTTCCTGGGTTACAGGCAGGGCTGTGGGCCCATGTCAGCCCCACTCTAGACCACAGGAGGGTGGTCCACTACCCTTCTACCATGCCTGCTTTCGGCCCCGCCCGAAGCCTCATTTCCCTTCCCTCTGGCAGGTGTGGCTAAGCAGGGTCCCTGTGACCATCCCTCCATGGTGTGAGGCTGTCCTCTGGAGGGTCCGTCTCCTCCCACAGGGATGAAGAGGGAGGAGGAATGGGTAAAAGAACAGGGATGCTCCCTGGGGCTGAAAGTCATTCACTCACTCATTCATTTTCATTCATTCACTCATTCATTCACTTCATTCATTCATTCATTCATTCGAGCTCCTATAGGATAGGGAACTCACGGCCAAGTGGAACACGCCACAGCAAACACACTGAAGAAAGAGAAGTGGTGCTCTGCCCAGCCCACAGCAAGGAGCCTCCCTGCACAACGAACGGATGCTCAAGCCGAGAGGCAAAGGATGGGTGATCGTTAACAAGACAGAGCCTTCATTCCCCCATCTACAAAAGGGATTATCACGGTACCTCTATCACACGTTGCTGTACAGATGCAATGTTAGCTACTAATATTTTTGTGGGCAGGCAGGGTGCACACGAGAGGGGCTGTAAGGCCAGAGGAACAGCAGAAGGGGAGAAGGGTCTGTGGGATTTGGGGTGGAGGAGGCTTTTGAAGGGTGACAGAGTTTCAGGGCACATAGGAAGAGGTGGGTGGAACAGACATTCAGGCAGAGGGAACAGCATAAGCAAGGGAATAGAATCTGACGTTTGAGACCCGTCTGGACCATTTCTCAGAGCTCTGTCAGGTTAATGCTTGGGATCCAGCTAGGTCCTTCTGTGCAGACAGCCCAAACCAGGCCAAGGTCAAGAGGATCCAGAGCAGAAGTGACGCAGGGTCAGAGGTACAGAGGTTCCCAGGAAGGGAGGACATCAGTCCTCCTTCCCCTCTGCCCTCCATCTCACCACGGGTTACTTGTTCAGAGTGGTCTCTTGTCCTGGCCTCAGCCTGTCTGATGCCTCCCTCTCTCAGCTACAGTATGGCCTGGCAGCTCTCCAAGTCTTCGGAGCCTTCTGTCCTTATTCAACCATCATTTATTAAGCACCTACTGAATGCCTGGGTGCTAAAGCTGGCATGGACCAGCTCCCACTGCCAGATGGTGAAGCTGTTGGTAGCCTCAAATGGGCCTTGCTGGAAGATTTGCACCATGGAAACCTGCCAACGCTGTTGATCAGGTACCTTTTTCTCCCAGAGGGCCTGTTGCCAGCACACCATTGCCCCCTGCCCAAGCAACGGACACAGAAAGGCAGGCCCCCGCCTATAGGGACTCACACACAAAAGGAAGACGATAGCCTACTGGAGCAGGCTGTGTAGTCTTCCAGGAGGCAGGGGTGAACTGGGAGACCCATTCTGGAAAAGGGGGTGTAAATGCCCACTAGAAACTGAACCAAGCTGTTCAAATAGCACTAGTGTGCCTCGTTCCCATTTCAGAAGCAAGGAAACAGAGGCACGGAGAGGCAGAGTCACCAGTCCACGTTCACACAGTAAGAAGTGGCAGAGTTGAGATTTGAACCTGGGCCACTGGATCTGGAGTCCTTGCTTTTCACTTCTGCCCTTGACTGTCCCATGGTGCAATTATTGCATCTCCCAACCCCCCACCCCCCCACCACCGCCCTCCGCCACACACACCCCTAAGCAGCCAGCACAGGGCTACGCAAGACCATGGAGACCCGACTGGTCTTGCTGCCCAACTACATTCCATTCTCCTGGGGCTAAGGTCTGTGTCCTCTCCACCCGGCTGCCCATGACAGTGCCCCTCACAGTGAGATATTGTGTTTGTTGGTCTCAGTGTCTGAAGACCCTTCTGGAAGGGAGCCCTGGTCCCCCATGTGCAGGGTTAGGGCTGACTAGGAGGAAGGGGTGCATCGTGCAGCATGGAGAACAAAGAGGCTTTGGCCTTGGGGAACACATCAGGGTCCGTTGAATGCCATGGCTAAGGTGCCCATGGGGGCACAAGGAGGACCACCCCGCCCCGGCCACCGCCCGCTGCTTCTCTCTTCTTCCAAGAATAGCATGAGCACACGGACTTGCAGTGCCCCCAGCCCCTGGCTTCCCCGGGTCACATCCAGCCCTCACAGGATCCTCATCGCCACCAGGTAAAGTGAGCCTGGCCCACCAGCTGACATCAAGGCCCCCGTTTTCCAGGTACGCAAACTGGCACAGCGGCCAAGGATTTCCCGAGGCTTTCTCAGGTGCTGGGCTCCCTACACTCATCACCTCATGCAGACCTCCCCACAACCCTGTGGAGGAGTCTCCCCGTTTGACAGACGTGGACACTGAGACTCAGAAAGCAGACTTGCTTGGGGTAGTCCAGCCACCGGCAGATGTGGGCCAAGCAGCCCTGACCACAGCAGGGACCCTGGGCAGACTCCCAGAGGGCCTGCTGTGCCAGATGCCAGCACTGCCCGCCCCATCCGCGCCTCGCTGTCCTTGGGAGCTTGCTTGTGCCAGCTCGCTGGGATGGCCTGACACCTCACCTCCACCTGGCCCTCCTTCCCTTCGTTCACGAGGGTCATTCCCGTGCCTGACCAGCGCCCCACTTCCACAACTCTTCACCCCGACCAGGCGCTCACATCTCACTGCTTCTGCTCCAGCCATTCCCTCTACCTAGAGTGCCCTTCCCTTCAGTGCTGAGCAAGCCAACTCTTCCAGCAACTTCTCTCTCCTCCCTGGGCTGCCAGAACCTCTTCCAAACTTTCCCAAGACCCTGTGCCTATCTCCTCAGCACCCGGAGGCCTGGATCTTCAGTACCTGCCCTGCCTGGGGAGGTGACCTGCCAGTATCCACAGCTCCCATCAAGGCAGGTCAGGACTGGTGTCCCAGGAGTGCCAAGGAGTGCTATGGGGATGGGGCAGTGCCAGTTCTGGGGGGCCATGGAGGGGGTCTCTCTGGGCTAGTATTCCTGCCCACAGGCCTTCTAGGGAGTCTTCCAGAGACAGGAGAGTCACCTGACCTCCCACTACTAGGGCTGGCTGAGACCCACCTCTGCTTCTCTTGGCACCCCACCCAGCTCAGGCGCCACCGTTCCCACTTACACACAAGCTCTCCTCCCCACCCCAGCTTCTAGAACTCACTATCTGCAGATACTCATAGCGCCCTCCCCCAGCCAGGTTCCCTTCCCCACCCTGGGCAGTGCAGTGAAAAGCGCCTGAGCCTCGCCGCGCCCCGCCCCCGCCCCAACCCCAAGGAAAGGACTAGGGGTGCTCTCCCCACGCCCCTCCGCCTGGACCCCACAAGCAGCCCCATTCCCAGCCTCCGCACCCGCCCTGTTCCGGAACCGCTCCGGAGGCTTGGGTGGTGGGGGGCACAGCGCACAAAGCGCCTTTTGAGTCCCGCGCCTCGGGGACGCCCCCCGCCCAGGCCTAGGGAGGGTATCTAAGGCATGAGGCTTTGCCCTCTGGGGCCTGGGAAAGTTCCTGGGGCCAGCCAGGCTGGGGGAGGGGGCGTCAGAGCCCAGTAGTCTCCCTGGAATCCCGTCCCCACTTCCCTGTCTCGACGCCCACAACCCCCGGTCCCGGGGCTCCCACTCCCACCCCTAGAGTCACGCTCAGGAGGGAGGGGGCTGTGGGAGCCCTGACGGCTTGGCGGGGTGGGTGTTGGGCCCGGAGCGCTGAGATGGAAGCAGAGGGCCATGAGTGCCTGGATGGAAGGGCTGCAGTGCGGGTCCCCCGGGACGCCAGGGTCAACTCACCCATCTCTAGTCTGGTCTCAGCAGCCGAGGCAGAAGCGGTGGGGGCGGCGGCGACTCCGCAGCCCCCAGGGCCCCCGGCAGAGAGATGCTGGCATCTGCCACCGCCTCTTGCCCCATCTCAGTCTCTGGTGGCGGCTGCGTCTGGCGCCCTGCATCGCGGGCGTCGCGGACCCGGGCTGGCCCTTATCCCCGTCACACGCCCCCACCTCCACCCCTTCCCGCGGTCCAGGCACGGCCGCCTGGCTGCGCCCCGGGACGCGGCGTGGGGAAGGGGCCCCCTGGGAGGCGAGCGTGGGGCGAGAAGGGTGCCCAGGCAAGACCCGAGCACGGCGAGCAGAGGTGCTGGCTCTCGCTGGGTTCCGCCGCTTGCCCCCCCCCCTCACTGGAGCCCCCTCCCCTCCGTTCGCTGCACTGCGCTGGGCCTGGGTGGGGGCGCGTCGGAGCTGAGTAGTCTCCCTGGCATCCCGCCCCCACCTCCCTGTCTCGAAGCGCCCAACCCTAGGGCCTGGGACTCCCGCTCCCGCTGCCGTACCTGGGGTCACTCTCAGGGAGGGAGGGGGCTGTGGGAGCCCTGACGGCGTGGGGTGGGGGTTGTGCCGGGAGCACGGAGATGGAGGCGGAGGGCCAGGAGTGCGTGGATGGAGGGGCTGCAGCGCGGGTCCCCCGGGACGCCAGGGTCAACTCACCCATCTCCAGCCTGGTCTCAGCAGTGGAGGCGGCGGCGGCGGCGGCGGCGGCGGCGGCATCGTTGGCTCCGCGGCCCCGGAGCCCCAGGCTGGGAGATGCTGGCTTCCGCCGCAGCCTCTCGCCCCATCCCGGGATCCGGTGGCGGCTGCAGCGGGCTCCAGGCTTCGCGGGCATCGCCGGGCCCGGTCCCTATCCCCGCCTCACGCCCCCACCTCCACCCCTTCCCGCGGTCCGGGCACGGCCGCCTGGCTGCACCCCGGGCTGCGGCGCGGGGGAGGGGCCCCCCGGAGGCGCGCGTGGGGCGAGAAGTGTGCCGAGGTGACACCGGAGTGTAGCGAGCAAGCTGCTGGCTCCCGCTTGGGTTCCGCGGCCTGGGCCCCCGCCCCACCCCCTACTCCCCACCGGAGCCCCCTCCCCTCCGTTCGCTGCGCCGCGCTGGGCGTGGGGGGGTGGGCGTCGGGGCTGTGGGTACCGTTGACAGTTAGGCCTCTGTGCGCACGCGCCGTGACTGCCTCTTCTGAAGTGCGCAAGCGCGCTTGTGTTTGGCGGTATTGCTTGCGGCGGGTTTCTGAGAAGTGGCAGCTACCCAAACGCGGCTCCTCACTGCTGGGGTGTTGTGGCCAGGCGGGTTTGGCCTATCTCCGGCGCTAGTGTTGGGCTCGGGAGGTAGTGGAAAGGGAGGGCGGGGTGAAGTCTCTGGGGAGCCCGCAGGCTTCGCAATGAAGAGGGTTTCGGGGTTCGGGAGGGAGAAAGGCCCGTCGCCCTTGGGCTCCGCTTCTGGCTTGCCGAGGCAGGGCGGGGGCGTTGGGCAGAAGAATAATAGAATTGACAACTCGCTGCTGGGTTACCACGTCCGAGACAGAGATCTCAGAAAGATCCACAAGGCTGCCTGCGTGGGCAACGTAGCGCAAGTGCAGCAGATTCTGTTCTTGGGGGAAAATGGCGTGGATGATAGAGACAAGATGAACAGGTAATAGGGGCTTGGAGGCTGGCAGGGAGGAGGCGGGACGGACCTGGGAGAAGAGCACACCTGGCCTAGCTCTGCCTGTGCGTCCGAGCCCTCCCTCGGGGATCTGGGTTCTCTTCCCTCCTGAGGTCCTGCTGCCCCTCGGTCGTGGGAACCCTACGTGGTCTAGCACCCAGGCCGACAGCGTGAGCGGCAAAAACAAAATCTTCAGCTGCCCTGGCACGTACACGTTAATTCCTGAATAGACCACTTGACTCTCAAGTTTGACGTGATTTACCCAAATTTCAATAGTAATACACACGAAATTAAGTGTCGGCAACATGTTGTTTTTAATGGACTCATTTTCATACCATAATGTCATACATAGAAAAGTGCGTAATGGGAGAAATAATTCCTGTAATCAACTTCTGGGCTAGAAATTCTTGGGACAGAATCCAGTATCCAGTTTATGTCTGTGTACACTTAGGTATGTGTGCTGTTTACTGAGGGGCCTTGGAAGGACCTTTTGAAGTGGAAGATGGCTCTGAATAGGAGGACTCCTTTTTCTCAAAATGTGTACCCTTCCTGTATTTGTCAGTTTTAGGTAAAGCAAATGAAAGCATCCTGGTTTTAAGAATTTTGAGCTACACAGGCTCTTGTTGTGATGTCATTAAGGAAATTTTTGGACTCACTGTCTTGTACATCTGAAACTGATAGAACACTGTATGTTAACGAACTGGAATTAACCTAAGAACTTATGTTTTTATATAGGAGGTAGATTTGCCCTTCCAGATATCCAAATGTACCTGAAATTTCCACAAATTATTCATTTACAAACAGCTGAAAAGACAGATAAAGGAGTGGTGCAGAGTAGAACATGACCAACGCTCAAATATACATAAGACTTTAGAATTTGATACTGGTGACCTTTCATATTAGTAGGAAAAGGTGAATTATTCGTAAGTAGTGGAAAAACAGCCGATTTGGAGAAAACTTGTTAGAATTTTATCTCCCTAAAATAGGTTCCAGATGGGATATAAATTTAAAAATTGTAATATGCAAAATAAGAAAAGTAACAGAAAAAACACCCACAAATGCCTCTTTACCCATCCTAAAAATGACTTGAAAAGCAAGACTTTCGGGGGGTGCCTGGGTGGCTCAGTCAGTTAAGCCTCTGACTCTTGATTTCGGCTCAGGTCATCATCTCAGGGGTTCGTGGGTTCAAGCCCTTCACCGAGCTCCCTGCTGTCAATGTGGAGCATGCTTGGGATTCTGTTTGGCCTCTCTCTCTCTCTTTCCTTCTCTCTCTCTCTCTCTCCCTCCCGCTCTCTCTCTCTCTCTATTTCTCTCTCTCAAAAAAAAAAAAAAAAATCGGGGCCCCTGGGTGGCTCA